>NW_022103923.1:3160258-3165579 GCF_000313985.2 Echinops telfairi
TTCTCTCCTGAAAACATGTCCGAAGTACATGAGATAAAATCTCACCACCCTTGCCTCTAAGGAGCATTCTGGCTGTCTTTTTTCCAAGACACATCTGTTTGTTCTTCTGGCAGTCCATGGCCCTTTCCATATTCTTCACTAGCACCGTAATTCAAATGTATAGATTCTTCTTTGGTCTTCCTTATTCAGTGTCCCACTTTCACATGCATATGAGACGATTGAAAATAGCATGGCTTGGGTGGGGTGTACCTTAGTATTCAAATTAACATCCTTGCTTTTCAATGCTTTAAAGAGGTCTTGTGCAGGTTTACTCGAGGCAACACATCATTGGATCTCTTGACTGCTACTTCCACTAGCATTGACTGTGGATCCAAACAAGATGAAATTGTGGACCACTTCGACCTCTTCTCTGGGTATCACTGCCCATTAGCACACCCTTGTGGGCTTTCTTCCCCTTGCTGTCTCACTTCCCCACTCCCTTACACGCTTTCTATACACACAACCCTACTAAGCTTTTGCACCCACATCCTTGTCTTGGGCTCTGATTTAGAAGGATGCAAACCAGGCCACCGGCCATGCACTCTGCACTGTGCTAGAGATTCAAAGCTGAGGACACTGTGGCCACGTTCCCAGAACCAAATGATGCTGGTCCCCACAGTTGAGGAATCTGGACTGTCGGCTCCCTCTGAAATGTGACACCCCCTCTGGCAGTGTGTAACAGCTCTACCAACTCTGGGCATGCTCCAGAGGGGTGAGATATCACTAAGTTGTTCACTGAAAACACCTTCCGGGGCAGTTGATGAGCCAAGCCAGAAAATCAAGCTGCTTGTGTGATTCATCATCTCTCCTTTTGGGTTCTGGGAAGGGTTTGAGCATTCATTTCTTCCAAAATCTTCCAAGCCTCCTGCTGGGTACTGGGAATGGTGCCAGGAGCCAGACAGGACTGGAATCCACACAACAAGCCACTCAATCACTTCATCATCAAACCCAGTCCAAAGGACAGACATTTGCTACCACTGGTGTCATGTAGAAACATGGCCGGGACTCCAAAGACATGTCCAGAAAAAGAGCCCATTTGATGAGCTATAGAATAAACATCTAATGTGAAACTATTTGTCTCTCTCCACCCAGAAGAAAAAAGTGATCAAAAATTAAAAGGCATATGGAAGCAACAAGCCTAAAGGACTTCTGGATCACACACAAATCCATTTCCAAAATCCAGAGACCAGAAGATCTAGATGGTGTCTTGCTATGACTAATAAGGTCTGAAAAGGATCACATTAGAAGGTCCTGGACAGAGTGGGACAAAAGTATGGAACAAAGTTCAAAATCATGAAAGAGACCAGGTTTCCCGTCACCTAGAGACTGATGAGACCCCTGAGATGATGGCATGGCCCTTTGTCATGCTTCAGGTCTGGAACTGAACTCAACCACTTCAAATCAAACGGGTAGCATTTCCCCAGGCACAAAATTCCGAAGGGCTGGGAAGGAATGCAGAATGGGGACAGGAAACACAGGGAGAATGTAGGATAAGTGACAGCACATTGAGGCGATTACAGTCGACGAGTTGAAACTAAACGTGTACAGATTATGGAGTGGAAAACTGATGAAGAGGGGCGCATCTGATCAGAGCACACAGGAACAAACAAAGAGGGAAGGAGAGAGTGGAACACATCCTGGCTCACCAAGCCCTAAGGATGATATTCCTGCTCAGAACAGCCAGTGCACAGAGAGGACCATAGGGCCCGCCCCACCAGGAGACACAGACACAATGTCCCTCACTGACCCATAGTGCTATGAGGGACAACGCTGGAGACACTGTGCAGGAATTGTGCCTGATCTGACCCCACCACACAGGGGCAAAACACTAAGGGAATGCAACAGAGCAGAAAGGAGAGCAAAAGAATGAAGTCCCTGGGGAATACCAAAAATAGACTTTGGGGCCAGGGTGTGGCACCGCATCAGACTGTACTGGAAAGCACTCCAAAGGTCAACAAACAGACATGGAACTAGTTATAGGCTTTTCCTTTTTTGGCATGTTTTTTTGTTGTTTGTTTGTTTTCTTTTGCTTTGCCTTGTTTTTGTGCTTATTATTGTCTCTGCCTGTCAATCTAGATAAGATAAGCAGGATAAACAATCTAGAAGAGAAAACAATGGACTAACGGTTCCAAGGGAGGTGGGGTGGACAGGGGAGAGGAGAAGGCAGGGGAAAGGAAGTAGGTATTAACAAACCCAGGGACAAGGGAGCAAGTGATCTAAAATCGATGGAGAGAAGGGCATAGGATGCCCGGTAAGGCTTAATCAAGGGCAATGTAGCCGAGAGGAATTACTGAAACCTGAATGAACGTCGAACATGATAGTGGGACAAGAGGAAAGTAAAAGGAAATAGAGGAAACAACTAGGAGGCAAAGGACATTTATAGAGGTCTAAATAGAGGCGTGTACATATGTAAATATATTTTATATAATGATAGGGAAATAGATCTATGTACATATATTTATTTGCTAAATATTAAGGTAGCAGACAGACATTGGGCATCTATTCAAGTATTCCCTCAACGCAAGAACACTTTGTTCTAATAACCCGGCATTCTGTGATACTCACCTTCCAAACACGATAGATCACTGAAGACAAAATGGGTGCATAAGCAAATGTGGTGAAGAAAGCTGATGGTGCCCGTCTATCAAAAGATATCACGTCTGAGGCCTTAAAGGCTTGAAGATAAGCAAGTGGCCATCTAGCTGAGAAGCAACAAAGCTCACATGGAAGAAGCACACCAGCCTGTGTGATCATGAGGTCAGGCATCAAAGGCCCAGAACAAAAAAATCATATCAATATGAATGAGGGGAAGTGCGGAGTGAGACCCAAAGCCCATCTGTAGACAATTGGACATCACCTCACAGAAGGGTCACAAGGAAGAGATGAGCCAGGCAGGGTGCAGTATAGCGCCCATGAAACAGACAACTTTCCTTTAGTTCTTTAATACTTCCTCCCCACCCCCAACCCCCCACTATCATGACCTCAATTCTACCTTACAATTCCGGCTAGAGGAGAGCATATACACTGGTACAGATAAGAGCTGACAACACAGGGAATCCGGGACAGATAAACCCCTCCAGACCAATAATGAGAGTAGTTATACCAGGAGGGGAAGGGGAAGGTCAGGGGAGAAGGGGGAACTGATCACAATGATCTACATATAACCACTTCACAGGGTGATGGACAACAGAAAAGTGGGTGAAGGGAGACAGTGGTCGGTGTAAGACATGGAAAAAATTATAAATTATCAAGGGTTCATGAGGGAGGGATGAAGCGGGGAGGTGGGAGGGGGGAAATGAGCTGATACCAAGGGCTCAAGTAAAAAGAAAATATTTTGAAAATGATGATGGCAACATATATACAAATGTACTTGACACAATGGAGATATGTATGGATTGTGTTAAGAGCTGTAAGAGCCCCCAAAAAATGATTTTAAAAAAGAGTTAACATTTTTAAAAAGGGCAAAAAAGGAGCCCATTTGAGTGACAGTAGCCATTTGGTATAAAAGAACTTGTCTCCCAAGTTCTTCCTCAGAGGGACCCCACACAGAACAAGACCAACTCTCGAATGGCTGTTTTTTAAATACTATTTCCCATTATCTTAAAGCAATAGTAATTTTTTGAAATTACTGGCTGATATTGAGCTGACTCCACCTTTATGAATAATAATTGAACAAAATGTTACCCGGTCCTGTGCCATCGTCATGCTTTTTGGTATGTTTGCACTAATTCCAGTACCTTCTGGAACAATTGCACCATATAGAAATCACTGTGGACTGCCAAAAGAACAGACACGTCTGCCTTGGGAGAAATACAGGCAAAATTACAGTGCCTGAAGGATGGTGAGACTTCGTCTCCTGTACTTTGAACATGTCAGGAGAGACCAGTCCCTGAGAGAGGTTCTCACGCTTGGTAATGTAGAAGGGCAGCAAAAGAGAGGACGACCTTCGACAAGATGGATTGACACGGTGGTTACAATAATGGGCTCACACGTAGGAACAGTTGTGAGAAGAGTGCAAGGTGAGGTCACTCGGAGTCATAACAGACACCACGCAGCGCTTAACAACATTGAGCAATCTTCTCTTGTGGGCCACATGCCTTTCATCAGCTGATTGGGGGGAAATAGATGGACAGGCCATTCTTCCTAGTCTGTTGAATCTAGAAGCTGCACTGAAATCAGTCCTCTAGGATGCTGGCATTTGAAATTCCCATGCCGTAGCTTCCAGCATCATAGCAACATGCCACCGACGGGGGTGTTTCTTTGTTTGTTTTGTTATTTAAATTACCAGTGTGAAATTGAACAAGCAGCCAGACCTACATCGGACAGAAAGAAGATGAAGAATAAATAATCTGTGTTCTCCCAGAAGGCCGGGGGTGGGGGTGGGGGTGGGGAGCCAAGCCAATGAGGAGACTGGGGAGACTCCTTCCACTCCATTCCCCAGAACAATATCCTTTACGAGGGTGCTATCAGATAGCTGAGCACTATCCTGAAAACTGATCCTAGCTGACCAAGTCATTGGCCTCAGTAACTCCCATCCCTCCTCTGCCTTACACACAGGGACCCTGGCACTGCCAGCTCAGGCAACCAAAAGGCAGCTGACCCCTTACAGTTCTCAGCAGAACAGCTTTACTGCCAACTTAGGGGGCAGTGGCAGGCAGAGTTTCTTCTGGGCGGTCCTGTTTCACCTGCCCATGCTAAATCACCAAGTCAGAATTGATTTTCCCTTTTTTTCCGTTGCCCAAGTTGGAAAGGTGTTCCTGCCCTCTGTCACCATGTCCTACAAAGATGCCTCAGAAAACCGTGAGTGCAGGGTGCCTTCCCACCTGCATTGGTCCCCGAGAAGAGGCAGCAGCAAGGGATGAGCCAAACTCTCCACCTGGCTTGTCCCAGCAGCCTGCCGGGCCCTCCTCGCACGATGCGGACCCTGAGCCTTTCTCCTTGCAGAAGCTGGAGCCCCATCCTTCTGTTTAATTCATCAGGAGCCTGTGGCTGGGGGACGCTCTTCAAAGATCAAAGGAGGAAGGAGAGGGCTCCCTGGAAGGCTCATTGGGGCTCTCTGGGAGGGAAACGTTTGCTAATTCAGGAAATAAAAATCCTACGTTTTGGGCAATGATTAAAGATGGGCTATTCTGTTTCTCCAAGGGTTGGCAGGAGGAGAGAAGGGAGTTATTTATATTTTTAAATGGCACCCAGTGCTAAAAGGGACAAGGAGCACTCTCTAATTCAAAGGGCAGGGTTGGAGCAGCCTGGGACTGACAGCACTCAACGTGGGCCAAATCCAG
>NW_022103923.1:3166119-3168943 GCF_000313985.2 Echinops telfairi
AGACGCCAAGACAAGATGTCCCGCCTAGTCAAGGTCAAGGTCACACAGCATCACCTACAAAGCACACCCCTCCCCTCCCTTCCCCTCAAAATACACTGGAATCTGATCAAGCCTCTCGATCTAACTATCCAATTTACAGGAAACACAGGTGACCGAGGTACATGTTATGGCACTACAAGGATGTAATCAGGAATGGACAGATTGAGAAGCTCTCGAAGACAAACAATCTGGTTTCCTTCCACAAATCAATTGCAAAGGGAGAAAGAGCAAGGAAGAGGGCGAGAACGCAAGAGAGGTCGCCTCTTTGCTGTTTCACCCTTCTGTGGATCCCAATTCAAACAAAGCATTTTTTAAATGCTCTATTTATTAAGCAGTTGGCCATCTCCATATTCACTGGATGTTTGAGACTCGTAAAAAATTGTTGCTTTGAAAAAAGGGGGGGTCATGATAATTACCCTTTTTTAAAGTCCGTTTAGAGACAGATACTAAAATACTGACAGGTCAAACCATATAATGCTACGAGGGACCAGATATGAAACAGGATTAGCCAGCCATGAGTTGGGCATTTACTGGGGCTTGATGCCGGGTACATGAGGATTGTTTTACTATTCTCTCTGGTGTGTGTGTGTGTGTGTGTGTGTGTGTGTGTGTGTGTGTTTAGATGATTGCAATGCCCATGTCTAAAAGATGTTTAGTTTCTAAGGCAAAGTATAAAGCATGCACAAAGCACCCTCCTTTGCCCTCCCCTCACCCCCTGCACGAAAAAGAAAAACTCAAAAAGCAACCTAACTCACTGCCATTGACTCTATGCCAACTCATAGCAAGCCTAGAGGACAGGATAGAACGGCCCCTGTGAGTTTTCAAAACTGAAATTCTTCATGGGAGTAGAAAGCCTCATCTGTGTCCCACAGAGCAGGTGGTGGCTTCGAACTGCTGACCTTTCAGATTGCAGTTCAGCGTGTAACCAAACACTGCCATTGAGTTGATGGAAGTTCATGGTGACTCTGCAGGACAAGGATAGACTGGCCCTATGGGTTTCCAAAATGGTTAACTCTTTATAAGAGTAGAAAGCCCCATCTTCCTCCTGAGGAATGACTGGTGGTTTCAACCTGCTAGTCTTCTGGTAAGCAGCCCAATGCATAGCCTGTATATTTCTGGTCTGAAAGTTGGGCCCGAGTGGCAGGGCGTAGAAGGTGACTGGGCAAATGTCACAGTGGAGCAAATGTCACAGTGGAGTTGGAGAAGCAGGAGACTGGAGCATATAAAAGTTCAAAACCAAAATCTCACCTCCTGAAGGTTTATGTTACTTTTAGCTGCCATTGAGCCAGCCCTGACTCGTGGAGACAATGCGCATAATGGAACAAAACATTACCTAGTCACGTGCAATCCCTGTGGTAGCTTTCAGTTGGCACTATTATGATCCACTGATTTTCATTGATGGCTGCAGTTTTTGAAAGTAGGTTGTCAGGCCTTTCTTCTTAATCCATGTGAATCCAGCAGCCCTGCTGAAACCTGTCCAGCACCTCAGCGACACACAAGCTGCCAGGAGGAGATGGATTGGCCGGGTCTCCCGTGTGAAAGCAAGAATTTGACCACTGAACTGCCAGTGGGGCTTATGGGCATCTCCTTTTGGTCCTTTGGGTGAACATAGGACAGGGAAGCCAACTAGCTGCTAGAGGACCAGAGAAGTAAGGAAGTACTTCCTAAAGGAGTGATGAAGGGGTCCCTCTTTAAGTTGGTCCAGGCACTCTGGGTAATTTCTAAGTGGGGAGGCAAGTCAACCAAGCCTTGTCTGGTCTTGGAGAAACGAAGCAAAGACGTGAATGCCCTGCACATTCCTTTCCCAGAGCTGCTGCGACAAATCACAAACTGGGCGGCTTGTAACAGCGGAAATTCATCCTTCGCAGTTCTAGAGGCCAGAAGTCTGAAAGCAAAGTGTCAGCGGGGCTATGCTCACGCGGGAGGCCCTCGTCGGGAGCCTTCTTCCTCTCTTCCAGCTGCTGGGGCTTGCTGGAAATCCTCGGTGTTCTTTGACTTCTAAGAACCCTCAGGCCAACCTCGTCTCATGCCTGGTTTCCCTTTGGGTGTGTGAATGCCTCTCCAAGTCTCTCTCTCCTTATAAGGACATCAGCCATTGGCTGGGGCTTCATCGTAATCCAGTATGACCTCATCTTAACAAATCACATCTTCAAAGACCCTATTTCCAAATACGGTCACATTCCCAAGGACAGGGGTTAGGACCTCAATCTCTCTCTCTCTCTCTCTCTCTCTCTCTCTCTCTCTCTCTCTCTCGCTCGCGCTCTCTCTCTCTCGTTCTTGGGTGGGGTGGGGTGGAGTGGGGTGGGGATGGGGGGTAAGGGAGACAGAATTCAACCCACCATGCCCTGCTCACCAAATGGACTCTATGGTTGGTTGGACGTGAGTTGATCTACCACTGAGACCAGACCACGTAGGCCCCTGTGCTCAAGGTCTCCGCTCCTTCCAAAGTCCTGGTGACCCTGAGCCCGGGAATGTCACACTGACTCAGCCTTAGCGCTGCTCGTTAGGGCAAATCTGAGCCCTCTGGAGATCCTAAGCTCCAGAGAGTGTCATATGAAAGCTAGGGATTCTCTCCCGGAGCAAATGCTCACTTGCAGGTACTTGTAAATGTTCCGATAGAACAGTAGGAGGTTCAAGGACCTCCAAAGCTGGGAAGTCCCTGGAACCCAGGTTAAGGAGCCCTGGGTGTCGTTCTCCAGGTGAAAAGAAGAGGCCTAGATAAACAGAGAGGGAGGCATCGAGGTCTCAGCAGCCAGCTCCAGGGGGAGTTGGAACCTGCCTTTGC
>NW_022103923.1:3170260-3174287 GCF_000313985.2 Echinops telfairi
TTCTTATTTAATGGGACGGTCATAAGATGGCATTCTGAGACGATCCAAGCTGCAACCATTGGTCTCTCCCCGTCTGGAGAAAAGAAAACAAGGAAATTGCAAACATATGGACACAATTAGTCCAAAGGACTAAGGGACCATAGAAACATCCTCCTCCACAACCCTAAGATCAGAAGAGCTAGATTGTGCCCCTTGACCACTACCAACCAGGAGAAAGACGAGGCTCTCTACTCCTGTAAATGGTTACAGTCTTGGGAACCCACTGGGACAGTGCTACCGTTCCTGATGGGGTCTCTATGGAGGAGTCAGAATCAACTTGATGGCAGTGAGAGGAGACCACTACCAAGTTCTCTGACAGGGGTCCTGTTAGAAGGCCATGGCTAGAGTTGAGGGAAAAATTTAGAACAACGCTCTCCATTTGCTGGATGAACTAGTGGAAGCCCCAAGACCATGGCCCTGAGCCACCCTTGAGGTCTGGAACTGAACTTATCTCCATGGATCATGGATCCACTGTCAGTCAAGCATCTGTCAAGGGAGCAATAACACAAGAGAGTTACACACTCCTTACATTAATCGCCCAGGTACATTCTAAAGGGCAGCATTTACCCAAAGGCAAAGTCCAGACCAGTTAGGCACGAAGGAGCAATGGAAACAGGAATGATTGGGAAGAAGAGGGCTAAGTGATGGTACATTGTGGGAATTGCTATCAATGAGATGAAAGAAAATGTGTATGAATTGTTGCGTGGAAAATTGACTTCCTCTGTAAGCCTTCACCCAAGTCATAATAAAATGTTTAAAAGAGAGAGAGATTTAAGGGGGGGGATTAAAAAGAGAAATAAAATAAGAAGATGGCATCCCAAGCCAACCTGATGCTTGAAGCTACTTCATCTTTGATGGGAGCTTCTGTAGGCCGTTCAGAGGCTCCCATCGAATGCCCATGATGGGCCCCAGTGTCTCATGTCCCACACCAGTGTCACATCTCATTACCTTTTACCTACAAACTTTGCCTTGGGTTTTCTCCAGGGAAAGAGACTGGGAAATAGCTTAGTTGGGAGACAACTCCCAGAACACTGGAAAGGGAGTGGGGAAGTGAGACAGGGTAGAGAAGGCACCGGGGCTTCTGGGAGACTGGACAGACCATCCCTCCGAATTGAGGAGGTTCACCCACCACCTCCCACCTGCTGCTGGTGGAGGGCTACCCCAAGGGGAATTAGCTTTCTGGCATTTGGGACCTCCTGGCCAGCAGCCAAGCGCAGTCTCAGATGAAAGAGTGCCCTCAGGCCGAAAGCGATAGGCTTATGAGGAGTACGCGCTAAGGGGCGATGAGGGAGCGTGAAGAATGTCTGCAGCGACCCTCTTGGCAGATTGTCTTTTCCAGAGAAGGCAGGCCAACGGTCTACCATGGTTCAGCGCCCGCTGCCTGAGATTCACGCACCGCTGACCTGCCAGCCACGGGAGGGCAGATGTTTCCTACTCAGACACAGTTCACTCTCTTTCTCTGTGTGTGTGTCTGTGTTTCTCTGTGGGTTTTCTCGGTCTCTGTCTTGCTCGCTCGCTCTCTCTCTCTCTCTGCTCTCTTTGTTTCTCGCTCTCCTCTTTCTGTTCCTCTCACTTTCATTTGTGCTTGCCTTGTTGCCCCAGCCTCTGAGACTCAAATTCAGTCATCACGTGGATGCTGACTCATAGAAACCCTATGGAAGAGGGGACAACTGCCCCTGTGCGCTTCTGAGATTATAGCTTTATAGGAAACTGAGAGCCTGCTTTCACTCGAGGAGCAGCTGGTGGTTACAGCGCAGTTCATGACCCAATACAGCCACCGGGGTTCCTCGGGTAACGGCTTGTCCAAGTGGAGGCTCTTACTTACTATTGGCGCATCATTCTTACTAGGCTCTTATTTAGCACCCCTACCTCACCCACGCACCTACCCTAACCTTTGTGTGTGGGGGGGGGCTTTGAAAGCAGTGTTTTCCAAAGAAATCTAGTGTCTTCTCTCTTCCTCCCTTTTATATTCTCTTCTGGGCTTTAGAGCCCTTTAACTGGTTCTTTGATATTTCCTTTGAGGAAAAAAAAATCTGTATTTTGAATTGTATTTGAATTGTTGGAATTTCGTCGCTCGTGTCTTTTGTGCCCCAGGTGAAATTTGTCGTTTATCTCCTGGCATGAAGGTGCAATGCAGAAGGCAGCAGAAGGCACCGTGGGCTCTGTGGAGGATGGAGGAGTCAGGGGAGTGCCCTCTTCCTCACGTAGTGCCCCTTCTTCCCATGGGTGCCCTGCACAGAGACCCCGTCGGAAGACCAGCTTCTCTCGGTTGCCCTGCACCCTCTCTCTCCATCAGCCTCAAGACAAGGTCAAAGGATCTGTTTTAATTCCAATATTTGGGACCCTAACTGTTTACACACACACACACACACACACACCAAAAAAAGAAGTATAGATGTAATTCAATCAAAAATGAGAAACTCAACACACAGCCATCGAGTCGATTCTGACTCCCAACGACCCTATAGGGCCGAGAAGAACTGTTCCCTGTGGGTTTTGGAGGCTGTGAATCTTTACCAGAGCAGAAGCCTCATCTTTCTCCTACACAGAGGCTGGTGGGTTCAAATGGCTGAGTTTACCCCACTAAGCTACCAGGACTCCTGAGAAATGAGATGACCCTGGGGCTCCACATCCAGGGACACGTGTCCTTATTAAGAAGACACAGAGACTCAAAGGAAGGTCATGAGAAGACAGAAAGAGCTTGGCATGGTGTTACCGTCGGGCTGCCTTGCTTTCCTTTCGGGTGCAGGAGAAAGACGGGGCTTTCTACTCCCGTTGGCAAGTTACACGCTCAGAAACTCACAGAGGCAATTCTCGTCTGAGTCCACCTCGACTCATGGCAGTGAGTTTTTCCTTCTGGAAGCCCTAAGGTAGGGTCTGTCCCCTGCCTTTAGAGGCACTCGTCCATCACCAGAACCAGCAGATAACATCTCTCCTCACTCACCTTCATCTCTGGGGTTGCCCCTTGACCCTGTGCCTGGTGTAGTTTTCAGTATCTGACAATGTTTCGATTCTGCCCATGAGGTTTTTCAGTAGCTAATTTCTCACAAGTGGGCAGCTGATTCCTTCTTCCTTGTCTATCCTTAGTCTGGAAGCGCTGCTAAAACCAGTTCACTTTGGGGGACCCCGCTGGCGTTCGAAATACTGGTGACATCGCTTCTAGCATCACAGCCACCCACAAGCCACCAAAATCCGACAAACGGAAGTGCAATCAGAATGGTCCTGAGACTCAAGGATGGCGAGACTTCGTCTCCTGTACTCCGGACATGTTGTCAGGAGAGACCCATCCCTGGAGAAGGACATCGTGCTTGCTAAGGTAGCAGGGCAGTGACAAAGAGGAAGGCCTCTGATAAGATGGATTGACACCGGGGCTGCATGGCTGCGCTCAAATGTAAGAACCGTTGTGCTGGTGGCACAAGGTTGTACATAGGGTTGCGATGGGCCGACGCCGACTCGACGGCACCAGGCGAGAGCCTGACACAGCGGACTATGCGTGGGGTTGCTCATCTCAGCATCAGCAGTCCGAAACCCCCAGTACCTTCGCAGGTGAGAGATGAGACTTTCTGCTCCCGTCAAGATTTACGGTCTGGGAAACTCACCGGGAGAGTTTCACTCTGTCCTTTAGGGTCGCTATAAGTCAGAATCCACTCAACAGCACCGAGTGGGTATAAGTTAGCCTTCTTTGTTTAAGGACTCAGATGATTGGACTCTCTTGTAGAATCCAGAGTAATCTGTCCATCTCAAAGTCCTCACCAGAAGGAATCACATCTGCAAGTTCATGTGGATCACTTTAAGAAACAAACAAACTCACTCCCATCGAATCAATACTAACTCTTAGCTACCTGTATTAGTCTGGGTACTTTGGAGAAACAAATCCACAGCAACTCATGTATAAGAGAGTTTTGTGTAAAGAAAGTGTGCATCACGAAAGCATCCCAACCCAATGCTGCCCGAGCCCACAAGTCCAACATTAACCCATTAACCCAAC
>NW_022103923.1:3175425-3181034 GCF_000313985.2 Echinops telfairi
ACAGGGGCAGGTCTACCCTGTCGTACTGGGTCACTATGAGGCAGAAGAGACTCAATGGCAGGGAGTTTGGGAGCCTTGGGAGTACCTGACTGAGCTGTTGAAATGGAGATACCCAGCAGGACTGTTGATTAATTTGATTGCTGTACCAGAAGTTTTAAAATGCAGCTGAGCATTGCTTTCAATCTCTGGTAATTTGCCTACTATGTGCACCCACAGAAGGTCAGTTGTCAAATCCTATTGACGATACCTCCCAAAGTTGTCTCTTCCATCTGTCTCTTCGTCGTCTCCCTTCCCACTCCTCCAGCTTGGAGTTCATTGCCACCTACCTGGAGCACAGCACAATGTCTCTGTCCCCGGACTCTACCTGCTCCCAATCCAGCTGCTGTACCATTCCTAAAGCTCTCCAACAAAGACCAGTGTCCCATTCATATTCTTCCAGTTTGGTGTGGCCCAGCTGACTTCTAATTACCAGTATCTCTGCTGCTGACGGCTACCTCCACAACCACAAGTTGGGAGGACCAAGGAATTAGTATCCCCAAGAACGATGTTGACGCATGTGTTAGGCCAAGTTGAGTTGAGAAACAAATGGGAGACACTCATGCATGAGTAAGAGAGAGCTTTATATCAACGAGCAATTGTATATTGAGAAAACAAACCAACCCAGTCCCGATCAAGTCCACAAGTTTGATATTAACCCATATATCTGATACTAGTCCATAAATTCCTCTTCACACTCACGGAGTCACTCTTGCAACAATGCTGAATGCAGGAAGTTCAAAGGCTGGTAGGTGAAAAGTCTTGTGGATCCAGTGGCAGTAGAACCATCTCAGCACTGGTGCAGGTCTCCATGTGACTCCTCCAGCTCTCTGAGTGTAGCTCTTCAACAGGAAGCTGAAGCAGAGAGAGAAGCAGTTCCAGAATCCTCGTGAGAAGGCTACACCCACAAGGAGGCATCATCAGGCTTAGTATGTTCAGGTTGTCATGAGGTGATGTAACTACCACAATGCATAAATGCCTTAGCTCCTGCTTCCCTCATGGAAAATAACCATGAGATGTGTGTTCTATATGATGTCTTCGGGTTCCCCATGACATTAAGCTCCATTTATCCACAGGGGTAACTTACTTCATACCAAACCCAACCAATGTCATCAAGTCAACTCCAACTCACAGCCAGACTATAGGACAGAGTATAACTGCTCCCTTGGGTTTCTGAAATTGCAAATCTTTATGAGAGCACACTGCCTCATCTTTCTCCTGTAGAGTAGCTGGTGGATTTGAACTGCTGGCCTTGCAGTTAAGCAGCCCAGTGCATAACCCACTACATCACCAGGGCTCCTTTCCTTGCTTTATCACCTACCCTTTATGTCTACCTCCCTTCCCTGTCTCACTTCTCTACCCTCCTGCTGGTGCATCTTATAGTTGCCTTTCAGATAACTACTTATCTTCAAAGCCTTGTCTCAGGGTCTGCATTTAAAGAAGGCTACTTACCTACACAACAATTTGCCAGAGAGTAGCTCCCCCATACCCTCCTCAGCCAGCTTATACAAGAATCTCCAAGACTGATCTCAGTCCAACTTTGCAATCAAATTTCACTTCCCCATCACATCCTTGCGTCTTTGTTAACCTATCCCTTTTTCCTTTAGTCCTGTCCTCCTTCTCTTAACATGATCATCCTACCCCATCCAGATCAGTTTAGAAATATAGATGAAACAAGAAGGGTAGCCCGTTGATAATTGTTGATGCTGGGGATGTGTGCATGGGTGGGTGGGTGGGGGGTGCATGGGCGATTATACTAGTCTGGTTGATATTTTCCATAACAGAAGCTAAAGAGCCAAATCAATTCATATGTGTGAAAGGTATTTTGCGTGGCCTGTCCGTATGCGTTCCTATCTTCTCATTGTTTCATGGGACAAGCACCTGCCACTCTCTGTCTGAGAATGTTCTCTAGTGTGGTAGCATGCTCCACTGCTGAGCAGAGCAAACCTGAGGTGCTAGTGAATCAGCACCCCCCAAAGAAGCTCTCCACTATGAATGCATGGAGCGAGCAGTTAAGTCTCTGGTTTGCTCACCCTTGGGTGTCATAACTCTGAGGCATGTTCCACACCATCTCTCAGCAGTTCCCAATGGGACTGAGTTGCAGCTGCTCATTAACACACTGACTTTCTCCCCATCCCTATCTGACTCCCCCACATCTTCACTGGTGTTTCCTGGAATTTCCTCCCAAATAAAGTACTTACACACAGATCCTAGTCTCAAGGTGTCTTCTGGGGGAAGATACTCTAAGACAACATGATACTATCAACATAAAGGCATTCCTTCTTGCCCTACATAGAAGCGATACCTCCCTACTCTGATCATCTGGAGAACATATCTGGGCTATGGAAAATTCAGAACAAACCTCTTCTTAAAAATGTTTTCAACACCACGTGGTTACACAGGCTGGTGTGCTTCTTCCATGTGGGCTTTGTTGCATCTGAGCTAAATGGCCGCTTGCTTACCTTCAAGCCTTTAAGACCCCAGACACTATATCTTTTGATAGCCGGGCAACATCAGCTTTCTTCACATTTGCTTATGCACACATTTGTCTTCAGCAATCGTGGGGAGAGTGGAGATACCGGGAGGGTGGAGGGAAGGTGGGGTAGAAAGTGGGAACCAATTATAAGGATCTATATATAACCTCCTCCCTGGGGGACGGACAATAGAAAAGTGAGTGAAGGGAGACATTGGACAGTGTAAGATATGATGAAATAATAATAATTTATAAATTATCAAGAGTTCATGAGGGAGGGGGGAGAAGAGAGGGAGGGGGGAAAATGAGGAGCTAATACCAGGGGCTCAGGTGGAAAGAAAATGCTTTGAGAATGATGAGAGCAACAGATGTACAAATGTGCTTGACACACAATGGATGGATGGATGGATTGTGATAAGAGTTGTATGAGCCCCTAATAAAATTATTGTTTTAAATGATGGAATATATGTACTAATATGTCGGATATAATTGATGTATGGATTGTAATAAGAGTTGTAAGAGCCCCCAATTAAATGGTCTAAAAAATGTTTTCTAAGTATGACAGGATGGAGCGAGATAGAGAAATCAATAGAACAGAGTTTCAAGTCGTAGAAGCCAGGGCTTTGCATATGCATATGAGAGCATCTTCTATGCACAATGCCCCTCTTAAGAATCTTTCTACAGAAGTCACTGTGCTGGTTATGTTCATTGGCCACAAGTGAGCACTTGCACCCAAAAGCTTCATTTTCACATGCTTAGGTCATGGGATCATGAGGGGGGAGCTTGCAAGAATCAGGCAAGGAAATAACAGAGACTAGTCATAGGTAAGCAATGGGAGAAAACTCAAGACTGACAAAATGGTGCTGGTGGAGGTAGGTGCCACTGAAATGGGAAACTAGTGTCAAGTTCTCATGTAGGCCCTGGGGATAGCAGAGCCTCTGATGGGGCTGAGACTTGGGTCCTGAGACCTAGACCCCAAATTCCATGGCCTGGGAAGCTTCTGTAGAGGTCTTGGTTGGGAGTGATAAGCTTGGGGAGAGTGGAAAATGTGAGCAGGAAATTTTGAAACTGTGCAGCTCAATGGTCATCATTCACAGCCCTTGCCCCAATTCTAGTCTGCAGAAGTTCTAGGGATGCATGAAGGTCTAGGGCAGGAAGAGGGTCTCCCAGAAATGACTAGCTCCAGCAAGAAAAGAATGAATGACTGTACACAGATTAATATATATATATATGACTTCTTGCTTTCTAGAGTTGTGCAGCAGACACTTGTATAAATGTGTTCCCTGGTATCATGACTGGGATTTACTTCCAAGGATAAGTTGGGAAAGGCATGAACTTTGTGCAGTTTTCTCTTCGCACCTGAGCTTTTGGAGGCCTGAACCTCTATGTAGGAAGTCCTGTTACCTTGAAACCCCCATGCTGGAGAGATCATGTGGAAAGACCACATGCAGATAGATGGAGATGCCCAGAAAGCTCCAGCTATTTGAGCCAACAGCCAACATTAACCACTCGCTATGTGAGTGAATATTCAAGTAATCCAGCCCCAGCCTTCAAGCCAACCTGGGTAGAGCAGAGAAGAGCTATTCTCATGGAGTCCTAGTCCAATTGGAGATTCGTGAGCTAAATGCTGTTGTTGTAAACCACTGGCTGTTCGGTGTGCCTTATCGCAAAACAACGCATAGCTGGAAAAAGACCTCCAGCCCTGAAAAGTGTAGAGATGCTGAATGCACAAAGTCCTTTCCAACTGTGGTAGTAACAATGTTCAGTGTTCACCAAACCCCATTTTTCTTCTCACCTTCTGTGTACGTAGTAAGACTCTATTTCCCAACAACAATGTTGTTTGGATCTCGGACAACAAAACATGGACAGACTGAGGCCTGGTTTCTAAAATTTCTCCCACAATCCTATATGTTCTCTTCCTTCCCTCCTCTGTCTACTGGATGGAAATGATCCAGTAGAGGACTCCAAGAACCAACCTTCATCGTTCTCAAAACATTTCCTCTCCACTTAAGCCCCAGACATTAGGTCCTCATTTTTTCTTTCAGCCTTTTGAAAACTCTTTTTTCAGTGGGGAATGGGACAAAGTGCAGACTGCTGACTTTTTACTTTATATTTTATAACTAGATTCATAATTGTTTGTGTTCTTACCTTGACTTCTTCACTAGACTATGACATCCCTTAGAGCAAATTACATGCCCGAGCAACGGTCTCCTCCACAGACTTCATGACGTCTCACATGCTCAATCACCACACATGCCCAGTCATCACTTGTTGGGTGAATAGAGCAATACTCATGAATACTTATTGAGTCATCACTATGTATTCTATGCTTCTGAACACATTTGACCCTCACAATAACATAGGAAGTAGAAAATAGGGAGCAGAACCCCAAGCTGTGTGGTTCCAAAGCCATGCTTCCTCTTCACTGTAGTATTATCTCCAAGGAGCCCTGGTGGCACTGTGAGTTAGGTGTTGGGCTGCTAACCACAAGGCTGAGGCTTCAAACCCACCAGCCACCCTGGGGAGAAAAATGAGGAGCCGTAACAATGTACGGTCTTGGAAACTCGGGATCAGGTCAGCATGAGTCAGAATCGACTTATGGCAGTGGGAAAGGGCTCGGGGGAGCACCAGGCAGGCATTTGCGCCACCTCAGATGCTTTTCCATTTTCAGACTCCATGAGCAGACACGTAATCCCCAGCCCCCCTCCCCCCAAGTCCTTACCACACGCTCCCCCTGAAGAGGGCTTTGTGCTCACCCAAGAAGCAGAGCGTCAGGCCTGACTGCCTTCCCTTCATAGTCAACTGGGCTTGGCACATAGGCCTCCCCAGCCACCGTGCCCCTGGTCGAGCAGCAGCTGCAACAGGCAGCCTTCCCAGCATGCCTCATCTGGCCTGGCAGCTCCAGCTGCCTCCCGCACCCTCCAACCAGCCACAACAGGCAGCTCAGACTGATGGAGCAGGCCAGCAACGGTACACAGGTGTGGGCCCCCGGACCTGCCTTGGGAAAGGTGCAGGCAGTGCTCAAAGAGGTGGGTTTCTGTCCGCCCCATCCTCCATCTCCCCCCCTCCCTGCCCCCAGCCAGAAAGGAGAGTGTGAGGG
>NW_022103923.1:3181150-3191809 GCF_000313985.2 Echinops telfairi
CTTGGAAACGCCAGCCCCTCACCAAAGATGTTCTCAGAACCTCATTTGTACACACTGACTTCAAACATCAAAGTGTTTGTTAAGTGTAAATATTTTTATTCGCTCCCCTCCTTCTCCTCCCTCTCTTCTTCTATCCAGCCTGGGCACTCAGCGGATGCCAGGAGACCCCTCTGACTCAGAGCCAGCAGGGATGGTTTTTGGAAAAGGGCACTTCCAGGTCCCAGCGGGCAGCCGGCAGCTGAGCCTGACAGCCGCCCAGGACTCAGGGGCTCCCAGCAGCAGGCTCCTAGCTTGGCGCCTGTTTCCATAGGAACGAACAGACCCAGGGATTGGCGGCCATGGGAGCGTTGCCCACGCTTACTGCTTTTCAAGTGGTCCCTCGCTGGACTTCCTCTGCCCTGCCCTCTCCAGGCTCTGGCCTACCTTGGAAAGAACGGTGGTTCTGGAAAAGTGCCAAAGGATACGATGATTGGGGGTGAGGGTAGGGAGGGAGTGGAGGGCGAGGGGGGCCTTCCTCTTGCGTTCTGAAATCAGGGCCACCAAGAGTCTAAGCAAACACCTCACTGGGAACCCAAGTTTCTGCCGCTCCTTGCCTAGGTACTGAATGTTATGCCCAACCTTGCTCCCCACCGTGCCCCCCACCCCCAGTCTGGTCGAGGACAGAGAAGCAATCCAGACGCCTGACCGAGGTCATGCTTGGGGGAGGCGCCAAGCCATGGATGGCAGCCACTCGTTCTCCTCCAGTAAAACCCGATTATTAAGCACCTCTCGGCACCGCGGTTTCATGTGCCCTCCAGGTCAAATTGTGCTCTGCCTCTTCGTTTCCCTGCCAACCCTGTGCTGTGCATCTCTCATTATTAAACAGACGCCCACAAACAGGGGGGCTTTCAGGAGCTCCAAAGCCAGCACGATTGTGACAGCAGTAGAGACCACTGAGCATGCGCCCGTGGCCGACTGCTGCCTCCCAGAGTCTCAAGTCCTTGCCGGGAGCCTTCCTCCTGGGACCTTCCTCTCCAGGGGGCAGGTTCTCAGAGCTGGTTCAGCTGGAACTCGGGTCTGTTTTCTGTAAGGCTTCTGGCCATTCTCTGGTTGGGGAGCAACCTCCTCCAGGCGTCCCTACAGATGAGGCCTCCTTAGAAGAGGAATGAGCCAGTTCTGGCCAAGTTCAAAGGGTGCTTAGGAAGAAGCAACGGTGGAGGGGGTTGAGGGGGAGTTGGGGGGGGATTGCTGATGGGGTTGAGGAGTCTGAAAACTGCTCAGAGCTAAAGGTTGAAATGCCAGTACATCAGCAAGAGCGAAACAGCTCTTAAAGCGGGAGGACACTCAGAACTATTGATCAAAGATGCACAGACTACATCTATAATTAGACCCAGAAAACTGCTTGCACATCAGAAAGAGAGAGAACAACACGGCCAGGGCTTAGCTAGAGCCAGCTAGGCATCTGGGCTTCAAAACACAAACAAAAACCCCACCACCCAATCGAAAATGCCCTGTGCTGCTCCTTCAGGTCTCTAGAAGGTTCCCTGTGAGTCTCCGTCTTAGTTAGACAAGCAACCAGATGTTAGTGAGACCACACACACACACACACACACACACTCAGAAAGTGGTGGCAGCCACACCTTTGGGACAATCACAGCTCTGTTGGGGCCGTGGTGTTTCCAGAGCAAGGTAGCCCCAGAAAGCCAGGGGAAGCCAAGTGAGAAGTTTCGTTGCTCTTTTGCATTATTAAAAGTGGCAGGCGGAAAAAAAAAAGAAGACGAAGAAGAAGTTCCGCTTCTGGGGGCTTCTGTGGAATTCGTTCATTCTTTTGCATAATCATTATATACTATAATGGATCTGATTTGGGTACTGCCGCGGAAATTTGGAGGGGGAGAATCCATTAGAAAGAAAGACTGTTGGTTGGGGCTGTGGAATTCTTGTGGCAAATTGCCCTTCCTAAGTGCTGGGTTGTTTGGTTGTGGGGGGTTGTTTTGTTTTTCTTTTTGAAAACTCATTCCTGCGGTAGGAAAACAAAGCCGATTTCAAACACTTAAGAGATCATTTTCGGAATGGTCTAGATGCGCGATGGTGTGCTGGTACATTTGCCTCTCATTGTTTTTTAATCACTATTTTGTCAAGTTTAATTGCTGCCACGCTAACAACCCAAACGGGAGCGAAACAAAATAGGGGAGATCTATCATTGGTGAGAGCATTTTGATGGAATCTATATCCATTTGCATCTTCCCCGCCCAATGAGGCAGGAGGAGGGGGACAAGAGCGGGTGGAGGAATAGAAAAGGTTTTCTCCCTTGCTGGTTAAGGATCATTTTCACAGTCTGGGGTGGGAAATTCCCAGGGTAGCAGGCAAATTGAACCAATTCCCCCATAGCAGCTCAGCCTCAGGGAAACGGGGATCAGATCTGGGGTTTTCGTGGCTGGACTTTCTTTCTAAGGATATTATGAATTCTTCCAAGTTCTCCTGGATGGTGAGAGTCTCCAAAGTAGAGAGAGACTTTGTCTCAGTTTATGCGTAGGTCTCCAGGGTCACCTCCAAATTCTTCCTTTGGATCTTGTGACAGACAGAGAGGCCTCATTCCAAGCCCTCTGCTTGGGCAGGAATGGGCTCCCTGCTCAGCTGCTCAAAGCATGGTGTGCTGGCAGCCCCTGGCTCCGGCACAGCTTTCCAGATGATGTCCCAGGCCCTGCACTCCTTGCAGTGGACAGCCCCCAACAACCCCTGCCAAGACCCCCACCCGAATGGGGCTCCTCTAATTGACACCCTTTGCTCAGAGATCCCTCTGGGCTGCCCGATCCAGATTTGCCTTCTAAGCTGATGGCTGGCCCTGTCCAATCACCATCCTCCCTTTGCTTTTTCTGGATGCTCCTTCTGCATTCTGATTGTGTGCTCAGGGATGTCCAGTGCTGCTGGGGAGTCCCTGAGGGAGCACCCCCTCCCTCCCAATCCTGCCTTCCTGGGGAACGCAACCCAAGACAGAGCACACACACACACACACACACACACGCACGCACGCACACGCACACACACTCACTGGGTTTTTTATAACACAACTTCATTGACTTTCAGTGACTCTTTAATGAAACAAATATTCGGCGCTTTGCCGAGTATCAGGAGCGCTGGGGGTGGGGAGGGAGGGGCATTTCTGAGCTTCCAAGAGAAAATGCCAGGCCAGCTGTTCTGAAGGCTGGGAGGTGTGCCTTTGGTAAAAATGTGATCCAAACTCAAAGGAGTTTCTGGAATGTTCATTGCTGGGCTTCCATCTGGCAACTGGGTGAAGAAACTGGAAGAGCCCACAGTCCACAAGGAAGTTCCCCCTCCAGGCCTTATGCGGAAGGAGCAGCCCTGTGTGCACAGAGGAATCCACAGCTGGGTTGTGTGTCCCCGGTAGGGCAGGGCTGAAGGTTTACCAAGCCCTCTGATTCTCAAGGAGACTGGCAGTCAGCTCCTTGTAGGGTCCCAAACTATTTTGGCCGACTGCCCCCTTTGCAGAAAAAAGAATTTTCTCAAGGAGAAACATCTGTACTCAAGCCCATCATCCAGGATAAAGTGTAAACATCTATTCTTGCAGCCCTT
Organism: Echinops telfairi; assembly: GCF_000313985.2. Lineage (NCBI taxonomy): Eukaryota > Metazoa > Chordata > Mammalia > Afrosoricida > Tenrecidae > Echinops > Echinops telfairi. Next base: position 3,184,721 of record NW_022103923.1, read on the forward strand.
CTCAATTGTTCCTCATTGCCATCGAATCTGGTCCGACTCACAGCAACTCTATAGGGCAGGGCAGAAGTGCCCCTGCAGGTTTCTGAGACTGTCACTCTACAGGAGTTGATAGCTTCATCGTTCTCCCGAGGTGTAGCTGGTGGTTTGAACTGTTGACTTGGTAGTTAGCAGCCCAGCTCTGGTGGCACAGTGAGTCACCCATTGGTGTGCTAGACATAAGGTCAACAGTTTGAAACCACCAGCTGGTCACTCCCTGGGAGAAAGATGGGGCTATCTGCTCCCATACAGATGTGCCATTCTGGAAACCCACGGGGGCAGTTCTACTCTGTCCTACAGGGTCACTAGGAGTCAGCTGTGAGTTTGGGTTTGAGTTTGGGATTGTTCCAGCCCCCACCGCCCCGTCCCCCCACCCCCCGGTGGCCTTTTCGCAACACTATCTCCAGGGTCTAGACCTGGGAATAACATGTCAATGTTGCTGAATGAATGAATGAGTGGTTGAACCTCATATATACCATGTCAAGCCCATCTCCCTAGTGCTCTCCATTGTCTCTAAAACCAAGTCCAACCTCCTCTGCATGGGGAACAAGACCGTGTCTGGCTGCACTCCAAGTGCCCACAATGGCTCCCTCTCTCTACGGCCATAACTCACAGAAGCAGCAATGCCCCTTGGGCCCCGAGCTGCCTCACTCAGCAATGGCCGTCTCCTCCCACTACTTGTGAAGCAAACCACCCTTCCTCCTCCTCTGTCTTCCCCCTCCTCTGCCCAGGCCTTTTGGCCCCTGGGCCTTGGGACTGCCAATGGTAGGGTTAAGCATTTACATTCCAGGTCCTCAGATAGAAAATATTCAACAGAATGCTTTTTCCCAGAAGGCCTCGCCCGAGAGCCCTCCAGTAACCCACTCTCTCTTGTACCACGCAATAATAATAGCTCACACTCCAATATTGAGCTGACTGGATTCCGGACACTGTTCTAAGCATTTTATGTGACTGCTGTTGTTAAGTGCCATCAAGCCGATTCTGACGCACAGCCAACCCTTGTGAAAGAGTAGAATTGCCCTCTAGAGAGGGGTTTGTGGTTTGGGTTTGCTTTTGCTACCGTCTTTACAGGAACAAATTGCCAGGCCTTTCTCTTGAAGCACTATGCTATTTCCATGAGGTCAGTATTATTCTTACCCTGATTTTACCAGCAGAGAAAATGAGGCACAGAGGGGTAAAGTCACTGAGGCACCGAGGGGTAAAGTCACCTGCCCAAGCCACCAGGCAATGCACAAGCATTTGAATCCAGTCCGCATCTTACTCAAGTTGATGCTACTGCAGGCTGGATCACAGTGCTGGCTGCGTGGCTAGGGGCCGTACCGAGGCCTGGTGAGAGAAGGGACTTTGCCCAAAGCAGGGACAGTTGGCCAGAAGCCAGGGTTTCGAACCAGCGGCTGCCTTGGCTGCCTTTGTTCTGAGGGCCTCATGCTGGTTACATACACCTGGCGCCTTTTCTTTCTAGAAACAGCATCCAGCTGGCGTGATCCAGCCTTACCCAGCAGAAGCCAAAGCTGAGAGATTGGGGTGGGGGCTGAGCAACGCCACATCCCTCATGCCTCTTCTGAGCAGAGCACTGGTGTGAGTGTGGACCTTCGCAGAGCACCTGTCACCTGGCCCAGGATGTCATTTCATCTCCATGACACTTCCAGGAGGGGAATGGTGCCCTCCTCATCTTCAGCTCCCAGGCTTGCAGTCAGTGAAGGGCAAGCATTCGCACTTCACACTCCAGGGAACGGGCATCTAACCAGCCTGCGTGGCACCAACGGTTTGCTCTCAACTACAGGTAAAGTGGTGAGAGATATGATTGCCCTGGATAGCCTCATTTTTCCAGGTTTCACAAGTTTTCCACCTTTGACAGGGGACCGTCTCAACTACGCTGCTAACACTCGTTTCACCATGACATATTTGTGTTGTCCTTCTCAGGCCGTGTTCCAGCTCACACAGCTTTCACCTTCAGCAGGTGAGATAGTTAGGGATGAGGTCAACGAGACACCCCTGGGTAAGGGTAGGGATGGAGCCCAAGCTATCAATCTCCTGAGGCACCTAATGACGGCTCCTTGGGAATGTGGCTTTTTGTGTAAGACAAAGACTGAGCGGAGATGAATCCTCTTTGGGGCCCTTTGCATTCTGCTGGAGCAGGATCTTGTGCCTGGTCAGTTCCTCAATTTCCTGTTGTGTTACCTGTTTATCCCAGGAACTGTCAGTGGACGACCAAAGGTGAATTCATTCGGCCAACTTTGGATCCATTTACCTCTGCATCCGCCAACCTGTGTTCCCCCTCATGCCCACCCACAGCCCCGCCTCTGCTTCATCCTGCTGCTTCCTGATCATCAGCTTCTATGATTTCTACCACGGCATGAGCCATTTCTGGTTAGAAGTCTCGTTCTCTGTACAAACACATACAGGGGTCACTGGTTTTGCTTCTCTAGAGAGTTCTCTAGAGAACTCAGCCTCACACAGCAGGTTTTCCTGTGGGGACCACCCAGTAGAACAGCAAAGGAAAGGTCTGTTGATCTGTGGCTGTAGAATTTACAGCTAAAAGAAGAACCTTCTGGAACTCGGCTCTGCCATGATGTGGAATCAACTCTGCAGCAGTGGATTTGCTTTGGTTCGGGATGGGACTCTTGCCCACAGGAGCACCCAAAGCCCTCCCATTCTCCCAGAGCAGGCCTAGGCCAACCCCTCCTCCCTTGTTTAGGACCTATCTCCCCTTCACACTTTTCTCCACACTCGCTGATTGGACTTAGTGAAGAAGAAATCATCTAGACGTATTGCAAAGACATTTGCCTTCTAGAGGATGGGAAATTAACCCAACAAAAATGTAGACACCTTCTACCTGAGTGAAATCTCTAAGGGTAGGGTGGGGGCGCTATTCCTCTTAGGTGAAGAGCAAGTTATTGCATTTGGCCCCTCCAACAACCAAAAAGGAGGCACAATGCCTAGTGAGCCTCTTTGGATTGGGGAGGTGACATATCCCTCATTTAGGTATGCTATTCCAGCCTAGGAGCTCTGGTGGTGTGGGGGGCTAGCAGCTGGGCTGTTAACTCCAAGGTCAAACTCACAAAAATAGTGGACTATGAGTTGGGCTGCTAAGCACAAGGTTCAAACCCATCAGCCACTCTGCTGGAGAAAGACAGGGCTTTCTCTTCCCGTAAAGAGTGACAGCCTCAGAACCCCACGTGAGGCAGTTCTACTCAGCCTGCAGGGTCACTGTGAGTCAGAGTGGACTCCACTGCAGTGAGTACTCTGGCCTGTTTATCAAGTGACTCAAAAAGCTGCTAGTTTTAAATGAGGGCCAGAAAAGAGATGGCTCGGCAACAGATTCAGGCTGCCATGCGAGCCGCCACTTGGACCATTTGATCCAGCTGATCTAATGGTGCTTCAAATGTCAGTGGCAGATAGAGATGCATTTTGGAGTCCTTGGCAGGCCCCTCTTGGTGAAGCACAGCTCAGCCCCTTATAATTTTGGAGAAAAGCCCTGCCATCTCTGCAGATAAACACTTTTCTCTTGAGAAATACCTTTTGGCTCATTCCTGGGTCCCAATAGAGACTGAATGACTCACCATGGGCCACCATACAGCCTGAGCTGCCTATCATGAACGGGGTGTTGATAGACCCACCGACAACTGGGTGTTGTCTACCCACTGAGTCACAAATTTGGATGTGCACAAGAGAATTTGTTCATTGCATGCATGAAAGGAATATACCTGAGGCTGACTGGAGCAGGACCTGAAGGTACAAGTAAGCTGCCTGCCGTGGACCAAATGATCATGGTCTCCATTCTTGTTTGTTTCGCACAAAGGCCTCATCATGCTTGGTTGACTGATGGTTCTGCCTGACATGTAGGAACTACTGAAAAGTGGACAGCAGCAGCACTACAGCCCCTTTCTGGGACCTCTGGGAAGGACAATCCTCTCAATGGGCAGACCTTCGAGCAGTGTCCCTGGTTGCCCATTTTGCTAGAAAGAAGAAATCGCCAAATGTGACACTGGGTTGTGGTCAATGGCTTGGCTGGATGGTCAGGGACTTGGGATTGGAAAATTGATGACAAGAAGGGGTGGGATGAGTGGGATGAGAAAGTGAAGCTATTTGCGTCTCAAGTGAATGCTCACTTGCGTTACCTCAGCAGCGGAGGGTTTTAACCATCAATTGCATGTGATGACACATTCCGTGCAAACTAGTCCTCTTTCCCCAGCCATCCACGTCTTTGCCCAATAGGCACATAGACCAAGGAACCCTGGTGGCAGGGAAGGAGGTTATGTGTAGGCTCAGCAATATTCACTCATCAAAGCTGACTTAGCTACTGCCACTGAGTGTCCAATCTGCCAGCAGCAGAAGGCGAGATATGGGATCATTCCTAGGGAAAATCAACCAGCAATCTAGTGGCGAGTTGCTCGCATAGGACCACTTTCATCATTCTGCTCTTATTGGAAGCGACACGTGTTCTGATGATGGATTTGCCTTCCCTGCATGCAACGCTTCTGCCCAAACTACCATCCATGGATGCATAGAAGGCCTTCTCCGTCAACATAGTATCCCACACAACATTGCCTCAGATCAGCGGACTGACGTCATAACAAAAGAAGTGCATCAATCGGGCCAGGCTCATGTAATGTACCGGTCTTACCATGTTTTCTACCATCCTGAAGCAGCTGGCTCGAAAGAACGCTGGCATGATCCACAAACATAACTACAGTACCAGGTAGGTGACCATATTTTTCAGAGCCGAGACAATGTTCTCCAGGAAGCTGTACTACTCTAAAGCGGCTTCCAAGATATGGTGCCATTTCTCCAATAGCCAGGATTCGTGGGTTCGAGAATCAAGGGGTGGGAATCAGAGTGGTGCCGCTCACTTGTACCTAATGACCCACTCCTATCACTTGCGCTCCCTGTCCCTGTGACCCTATGATCTACTGGTCGAGAGGTCTTAGTTCCAAAGGGAGGAATACTCCCTCCCACTTGGAGACGCAGAACTGGCTCCATTGAGCTGAGCTGAAGCATGCCCTTCAGCCACGTTGGACTCCTCATGCCTTTGGATGAACAGGCAAAAAGGGGAATTGCTGTATTGGGTGGTGTGGTTGATCCTGATTACCAAAAGGAAATGAGGCTGACATGCATAATGGAGGTTAAGAAGAATATGTGTGGAACCCAGGAAATTCCTTAGGACATCTCTTAGTACCACCATGCTTGGTGGCTAGAGTTAATGGTAAACCACAGCAAGCCAAGGCAGACATGACTACTAATGGGCCAGATCCTTCAGGAATGAAGACACTAAGTAAAGAGCTACAACCAGCTGAAGTGCTTGCTGATGGCAAAAGATATACAAAGTGAGTGGTGGAAGAAAGTCATTCTAATGATCAGCTATAGCCACACAATCAGTTGCAGAAACAAGGACTGTAATTTTTCATGAGCATTTCCTCGTATATGAGCATTAGATGTTTTTCTTTGGGGGCCATAAGATGTAAATGGGGCTAATGCATTTGGGGTTGCACATGTGTTAGGAGTATCACATTTGCCACAAGTATGACTGTAGAATTTTCTCTATTTAGAGAGTTTGATTTAAGCAGGTGTGAAGTAGATGAGAGGTGGACTATGATGGTTCAGGCTGTGTGTCTTGGCGAGACCACAAGTCTCAGCAGTTTGGCAATGATGATGAGCACTGATATAAAGTAATCACTTCCACAGTAAGATCTGCTATGAGAAGCCAATACATTGAAAAGGAATTTCTTCTGCTCTGTGGCCTGCTTACGCTCTGGAAATGTTTGCTTGCTTTTTGCTGAATCTGCATCCAGAATCTGACTCCAGCCAATCCTGGGAGTCATCAGCAGCCTCCCATGTTCCTTGTCAACTTTGGAGTCAGTCACCTCTGCAGCCAGCAGCCTGATGTCTAACCTGTTGATCTTGGGTTCATCAGCCCTGCAGCTACATGGATCAGGCAAAGCCTTCGGCTTGATATCTGACTTATGGACTTGGGATCTGCCAGCCTCTACAATTGTCTGAGCCATTTCCTTGATATAACCTCTCTCTATATACATATATAAGCCAAGCTTCGCTTCTTCACTTCTCTAGAGCACATAGCTTCAGGCCTTGTTTTCCTTTGGTCCATCTCTCTTGCCTTTCTCTCAGCCACTGTACCTGATAGTCCTCTGCCAACTTGGGGGTCCCAGCTAGAGGCTGTGCTGAACAACTCCTCTCCACCTTGAAGTTGTGCAGCCTCTCCCCATCCCCCTACCTGACAGGTGGCAGGTTGTGCTGCACAACCCCCAGTCCTGCTCTGACAGGCTGGTAGGCAGACACTCGGGCTTTGGGAAACCCTGAACTCTGCTCCCCATGCAAACAGAAAACAACACTTATGGATTGAGTATTCTGAATTTTTGTGGCTATGGGTCAGTTTGGACTCAATGACATTGAGTTTGTTTTCCTCCCAAGCCTTCACAATGATCTCTCCTATAGACTTCCTGGATTTCATTCATTCTGTCAGCAGTAGACAGTGACCCACTCTCTCCAGCTGCTGGAGGCTGGTGCAAGTCCTGCACCAAGAATCTAGGAGAACCCAGAATTAGGTAGATGGAGACCAACACCCATAAAACTATGGGGATGCAATATAATGCTCTAAATGATGATTGCTTAAGGAAGAGCCCTGCAGGGTTCACTGTTGATGCCCGCCCCCACCCCTGCCACCATGCCCTCCAAACACCTTAGTTTACCTGCAGTCATAATGGGCAGTTCTCACACACACACACACAACACCTTCCCACCTCAACTGCCAGCCTCTCTCTGCCTCTCTGCCTTGGGGTTTCTTCCAGAAGGGGCAGAGCCAACCACATAATGAGCAGGATCAAGTGGAAATGAAAATGTGGGGTCTCTTGTTCATAAAGCAAAAAATAAAACAAGTTCTCTCTTCTCTCTCTCTCTTTCTCTCTCTGTCTGTCTCTGCTTTTTAAATTTTGCTATTTAATTTAGTGTTGCCTTGGACCATGGGATTCTCACAGGTCAAGTGCTAATCCTCACTAGAGTCCTGCCCTACAAACTGACAGCCAGTCCCAGGACACC
>NW_022103923.1:3191909-3202444 GCF_000313985.2 Echinops telfairi
CCCCCCCCACCCCGCCAGGAGCAGAGGACATTAGTCATCACTGGGTGAAAGCCAAGACGTGGGCAGCCAAGATGAACCCATCGCAGGAAGATGCAGAGGCAATGGTAGGTAGGACCAAGCCCCCTGGTGTATGCCCTATTGTCTCATTGAGCTTCACTTGTTGCTAGCTGCCTTATAGTAGACCCCAAAATCGTGGTGACCCCATTCATAATGGAACAAAAGACTGAGCCCTCCTACACCCATGGAGGGTTCTAGTTGGGATCATTGTGATGCATAGGGTTCTCATTGGCTGAATTTTGGAAGTGGATCACCAGATCTTTCTTCTTAGTCCATCTTAGTCTGGAAGCTCCACCGAGACCTTTCAGCACTATAGCATCACACAAGCCTCCACCCACAGACAGGTGATGGCTGTGCTTAAGATGTGCAAAACAAAAACAAGGCTAAAATGAAAGAATTTTAGCAGTGTTAGACCCCAAGTGAAAGGCCCCCTCCTGCACTGGTGACACACTCTATGAAGCCCACCTGACCAGGGAGCTTGCTCAGTCTCAGGTAGTACACTCAACCATGGAGTGTGAGAAAATTAATGGCTCTGTGGGCAGCCCTCAACCAATGGGAAGGTAGGCAAGAATCAGTGGATGAATACCCACCTATATCCTTCAGGGGAGCCATCAGAGACTTGATCTATTTGTTCTACTCAGAGCATTTCCCACAGGATTGAGCACCAGCTCAACCCAGCACTGACCTACTCGGGAACTCATTGGCTTGTCTCCTTCTCTTGCCTCGGTCATTTGCCATGTCTCCCAAATAAAGAAAGAACCTGTATTCATTGCCCTTATTTCAAAGCCTTCTTTGGAAAGAAGCCAGACATCCCGCAGTTGACGGGGTAGCGACCATTGAGTCATCTCTGACTCAAGGTGACCCACAGGCCATTCAGCCCGGCGCTATCAGTTGACCAGGAGTTGAGCCCCAGTCTCCCACATTGAAGGCAAGCATTCTATCAGAGTGGTTGTTTTGTTAGGGACTTGGTTCGCAACCCATAACAACCCTATATACTGAGTAGATCTGCCAACTAGGATTCCCTAGGCTGTTATCCGTATGGGGCAAGAGCACCAGGGCTTTCTCCTGCAGAGCAGATGGGGGATTCCAAGTGTCAAATCTAAGGTTTAATCATCGTGCCACCAAAGCGCCTTTGTCTCTGAGTAGAACTTCTGCAACTTTATTTTGCAGCAGATTTCCTGGAGATCTTGTTAAAATGCAGATTCGGATTCAATGGTCTAGGCAGGCCAGAGAGTCTGCATTTCTAACAACTTCCCTGATGATGTTGATGAAGCTTTAGCAGCAGGGTCAGAGAGGGGGGAAAATTGCTAGACAGGCCTGTTTTCATCTGTCATGACTTGGTTCCAAGAAACTGCAGGCTCTAACAGCTCTCCCGCGCAGGAAGAAAAACGTGTTGCTTGTGTTCCTGTCTGCTGGAGAGTCAGCAGGAGGCAGCTCACAGGCCACTGGCCAGCCTGTGATATGGCTGCCCTTGGGCAAGTGCCCATCCACCTTTGATCCAGTCAACACCCGCCAGAGTGACGGTGTCCTGTGGCACGGGCTTAGAGGTTGATTCTGAAGGCATTTCTCATGTGTGGCACAAAGGGTGAGCCTAGATGGACCTTGTTAATATAAAGTTTATATTAAAAGAATGTGAACATTCGGTTCCACTATTGAGATGCAGCTGTTTAGGGGACTCAGAGGGCAGCAGGGTGGGGGGCAGGAGAGCAAACCATTGCAAACCTTCGGAGGTGGGGGGTCAACCCAACCCACCAATTTGAGTGGGGTTTTTTTGTCCCCTTCAAAAGAGGTGTGCTGAAAGGCCTAACCTCTGTTCCCATGGTGCATGAGGTTTGTGAATGAGGCACTGGGGGGTTAGGCACTGGGCTGCTAACTGCACAGTCAGTAGTTCAAACCCACCAGCAGCTCCTGGAGACACAGATGAGGCTGTTTGCTCCTGCAAAGATGTATAGTCTCAGAAATGCAATGAGTCAGCATCAACTGGGAGGCAGTGGATTAGGTTTGAGTATATTCCTATGCTTATAATCCCATTTAGGAAGAGTTCTCTTTGTTATATTAATGAGGCAGGGTTAATATGGGTGGTATCTTTCATCAATCTCTTTTGAAATATAAAAGCAATTAAACAGGTGAGCAGAAGAACAAGGCGGAAGACAGGGGAGATAGGTGCCAAGCCACCTGGAGATCGCCAAGGAACAAAGAAGCAGATGCCATCGGCGCAAGGACCTCCCTCCTGAACGGACCCAGAGAGAGCCTTCCCCTGGAGCGGGCGCCCTGAATGCCGGTTTCCAGCCTCCTAAGCAGTGAGGAAACTCATTCCGTTTATGGAAGCCACCCACGTGTGGGGTGTTTGTCACAGCAGCACTAGAAAACTAAGACAAGACCCTCTGAGAAGGTTTCCAGCAAAAGAATTCTTTCTTAAGACAGGCTAAGGAGCAAATACAGCATTGTCTGGAAAATGAGCAGAACTGTTAATTTGCTCATCCCTTGTTACGCAGAGACAACCCAGTGAGAGTCAGACAGGAGAGGCTTCTCATGGGCATCGACTGCTCACAGGGCCCTGTCCTGGGCTAGAGGAAGCACATCTTGTTCTTCCTCTACCCCTCACACACTGAGCCAGGCCCTACCCCCACCCCCATTTCCTACCCACCTCCATATCATCCAGATCACAACCTCTGCTCCCCACCAGCCCTCCACTTCAACAAGCTCTCCCAAGACCAAAGGCATGCCAAGGTTGGGGCTGAGCATCCGGACTTTTGACATCCTTCAGGATTGAGACATTTGGATTGACGGAGGATCAGGCAGAGTGCCTGGGCGGTGGGAATGGAGGAGGCCTTGGCTACTAATAGAAAGGTTGAGTCCACCCAGAAGCACTTCAAAAGAAAGGCTCAGTGATCTACTTCTAAAAACTTAAGCCATCAAAAATCCCAGAGAGCACAGTTCTACTCGGACATACATGGGGGGTCAGTCTCCAGGAATCAGAGTTGACTGGCCACTGGTATTGGAGTGTCAGGCAGAATAACTGACACACTAGTTGGAGGCCAGACTTTGGGGTCAAATACAGGGGAATCAATCTCAAGCTCTACCACATCTTAGCTGGTGAATTAAGGCAAGCTATTTGACCTTTGGCCTCTGTTTCTGCATCTGTAAAGTGGAAATAATAGCTCACTCTCTCACTCACTCACACGCACACGCCCCCTCCCACACACACAGGATTATTGTTAATAACTAACGTGATGCTGCTCTTTGGAAAGAGTTCAGCATTCTCCCTGACAGTTGGCTGGTCTTCAATGACTGGGAGCTAATATGTGGTGGCTTGTGCCTTGCTGTGATACAGGGTTACTCATGATGGACAGGTTACAGCAGAGCATCCAGACTAAGGCAGATGAGGAAGAAAGGCCTGGCCATCTACTTCCCAAATTAAGCAATGAAAATCCTATGGATCACAGTATAATATTACTTGCTATAGTACTGGACGATAGGTCCCCTAGGTGGGAAGGCACTCCACAATGGCCACCACAATGGCCTCAGGTATGCCAGCCATCAAGAACATGGTACAGGGCCAGGCCATGTTTCCTTCTGTCCTGACTTAGTTGCCTGAATCTGAACCAATTCCACATCCCCTAACACAGTGGTTCTCAACCTTCCTAATGCCACCACCCTTTAATGCAGTTCCTCATATTATGGTGACCCCTTCAACCATTATTTTCACTGCTACTTCAGAACTGTAATTTTGCTAATTTTATGAATTGGGCGACCCCTGTGCAAAGGTCGTTTGACCCCCCAAAGGGGTCGCGACCCACAGGTTGAGAACCTGACCCATACTCCCCCCCCACCCACCCACCTTTACCATTCAGGCAGAGGGGTTGGAGAATTCTGAGATTTTCCAGTTTTAGGTAGGTCATATGGTGTGTTTAGCACATAGGAGGGGCAGTGGGGAGTGGGGGGAGTGGGGAGGGGCAGGGGACTAGGGTCTTCCAAAGTTTTGTAGGGACATGTCATTAGTTTATAAGTCCTTATTTCCGTGAACTTTCTGAAGCCTCCTCTTATCACATGAAACAACAGAGCCCGACAATCAAACACACGGACATGTCTACAGCAAAATGCCTGCTAACTGGAAGGTCAGCCGTTCAAACCCAGCTAAGGCTGTCTCCTCCAGTAGGATTCACAGTCTCAGAAATGCTGGGGAGAAGTTCTTCTCTGGCCTCAAGGGCCATTACCATGAGTCAGAACGGGCTCATTGGCAATCGGTTGGTTTGCAGCAAAATATACAAATATTCCCATTTCAGCTGGGATCAAAAGAGGCCTCATGCCAACGCAAGCAGGCTTGGCCATGAAATGAATTTTTGCCAAACCTGTTTGTTTTCAGGGCTGCTGTTGGGATTTAAGCTTCGTAAGTTGATCTATTTGGAGGTAGCAAGCATTCTGGTGGCAAGTGAGGGGCCAGAGGCAGGAATGGACAGTGACAAGGGCCTGGGCAGGGGAGTAGAAGGCATCTTATGTTTAGGGTTCAAAAACCACCCTGCTGGTGGCAGAGGGAGAACACTGGCGAATCACAAACTCGCCATCAGGCAGAGAGGGTGGGAAAGGAAGACAGACTGTGCCTGCATTTCTAGTAGCATAATTTTGCTCCCCAGAGGCCTAGAAAACATTCATTCCCAGACCCCCTCTATCAGCCACTGAATAGCTGAATAAATGGATGCGAGGCAATGAATAAATAAACAAACAGAGCAGAGGAGAGGAGAGGGGAGCGCTCCTGGGCTCTGCAGCCTGGCGAAGGTAGACAAGCCAGTCACCCTCTTTCTATAGACCATTCCAGAAGATGTCCTGAAGGATCGCTGGGGGTCAGGCAAGAGGAAGCCTGGCTGGGCTGACTCCGTGCCAAGGGAAATGGGGCGCTGAAAGAAATAGCCTACCCAGGAACTGCCTAACCCCGGGAACCATGCAATACGATGGCCCTTGGTTTTGTTTCCAGGTTCCTGGTCACAGTCTCCGGTCAAACATTTGTAGACTGTGTGTGTGTGTGTGTGTGTGTGTGTGTGTGTGTGTGTGTGTGTGTGTACTTGCGCGTGCGCACTGTGCCTATGTAACAACAACGACTTGGAGAGAAAAAAAACAATTGTTTTCTCTGCGCCCCAAAGGGAGCCGACCCGGTGCTCTGGAGCTGAGCTGGGGGAGAGCACAGCGCATGTTCTCCTCCCCACGTCTTTTCTTATTTTGCATTTCTCATTACATCCGCATGTCACGGGGCTGCTGGCTGATTTATAATTTATTGGTTTAGTGTCTCGCGGCAGGGGAAGGATGCTACGCTATATTTTTCAGGGACACTCAATTCAACTTTGGTGAAGCAGCCAGGGCCACAGCTGTGAGGGACACAAAAGAAAGATGCTTGTGAGGAGGAGGGCGGAGCGCGAGGAAAACCAGGGCCTGAGGCAGCCAGGTTTGTCCTGGCGAGATGGCCTCCACCGTCAGATGCACCGGCCTCCCTCTCCCTGGGTGCTCGTGTGTGTGTGTGTGTGTGTGTGTGTGTGTGTGTGTCTGCTTTCTAATCTGATTTTGGAAATTCGATCTCAATCAAATCTGTAAACACACATTTACAACGTGCGCCTGGGGGGTGGGGGGTGGGGGTTAGGGTGTCTTTCTGCTTGGATTGGGTTTCCCGGGGTAGACCTTGAGACCAAGATGCACATGGAACTGATTTAATGAAGAAGTTCCCTCAGGAGAAACGGGGAGGGGGGAGGTCAGGAAGTGAGACAAGGACAGAAGGCGGCCAGGCAAAGCCTGGTCACTCTGGTTCCATCCGCAGCGGGGTTGCTGCAGACCGGGGGGCCAGGGAGGCTCCCCATGTCTGTCAGCAAGTGGATTCTGACTGCTGGGGACCCAGGTGTGTCAGCACTGAACGAGGCTCCCTAGGGTTTTCAGTGGCTGCTTTTTCAGAGTCCACGGCTGGACCTCTCCTGCGCAGTGCCTCGAATCTAAGTGGACCTGATGTTTAACCTTGCAGGGAGCAGCCCAGCACATAACCCCATCCAAACCACAACTCCCGCGGCCACCCAGGCCACTCTTGACTCATGGCAACTTCATGCTCCACTTGACTGCGTGGCTGTGATCTTCACCAAAAGAATCCAACCCCCGAGCCTTTCTCCCAGGATCCCAACGCCCAACCTACGGACCTTCCTCAAGGAGTTGATGATGACTTAGAGCGCCCCTACAGGACAGAGTGAACCTGCTGCCTAGGGCGTGAGAGACGGTCAGCAGCCAGCCTCATCCTTCTCCCTTGGAGCCGCTGGCAGGTTTGAACCACCAGCGTTGTCTTTAGCAGCCCAGCGCTGAACCCACAGCACCCCCAGGGTTCCTTACGAAGCCCCACCATGACCCAGACCAAGAAAAACCAGTTCACTGCCACTGCGCCAACTCTGACGTAACAACCCTGCAGGCCAGTGTGGAGCTGCTCCGGTGGCTTTCTGAGACTTTCCCTAGTGACAGGAGTCGACAGTGTCATCGTTTTTCCTGCAGAACGGCTGGCAGATTTGAGCCACCGGCTCGTGATGAGCCGCTTCATATGGCACTGGAATGCCTTCCAGGAAGCCCCCAGAGGGACACACATCCCACTCGCAAGTGGCCCCAGCCCTCCTTGGACACAGGTGAAAAGGGGAGCCAGCAGGTAGCCCACCCAAGAAATGAGCCACGGGACTGACTATTGGGGCGAAAGGACCTGGAAGGTGATGGGCAGGAAATGAGGCCGTGGCCGATGGCCCCGGGGAGCACTGGCAGCGCCTGCTACGGACCCGAAAGCTCCATTTGTACCCAGACGTGACTAATGGCCTTTGTGACAAATTACCGGCTGCAGGTGGCCGACCCGGATTCGGAGCAGGACCTGGAAGGCAGGCAGTGGGCAGGGGGGTTAAAGCCAGAATTCCCAGAAAAGTCGCGATTGCTAGTGGAAAGGCTGTTGTTATTCATGTTCGGGTTGGGTCGGTGGGAGATTTGGGTTGGAAAGGGGAGGGAAAGGGGTGTACAGTCAGGCGAGAGAACTGGCCATTCTTGTGTAAAACAGGGAAAAGGAAATACACTTCAGGGAAAAGTGGTAATGATCGGCTCTCGGGGTTAGAACCACGGTCTTTGATTGAATAACATGGCAGGGTTTTGATTCAATAGTAATCGGATTTGGGTGGCACACCAATAACAAATTCTCCCGCAACCTGAAAAATCCTGTAGGGGAATGGAAAGCATTCAAACCCCCTGGTTTTCATTGAATTAAATATGAAAATGTATCATGCAATCGATATTGCAATATTTGATTCAATCAGCATTTCGGGATGGGAACCGTTTTCTCCCATTTGTTTTTATGCTGTCGCAAAATATTTCAATTTGCTTTGGAATTTATTATTGACAAATCACCCTCCCGGCCAGGGTGGGGGGGAGGGGGCAGGCTGTGCGAGGGGCGAGGGGGGGAGCGTTCGTCACAGAGGATTGGCAGCTGAGAGCTGTTAGGCCAAATCGGGCCCAGACAAATAGCAGAGAGTGGAGAACGTGCAGGTGAAATTCCTGTAAAGGGCTGACTATACACAGCAAGGAAGGAGACAAGGACATTTGTCACAAGGAGAAAGAAGATGAGACAGGTGGCCCTGGCTTTCCTTAGATTCAGACTACTCTCAAAGAAGGGGGGAGTGGGGGACCGAGTCCCAGAAGTAAGGGCCTCCAATCCCAAACCATACTCACTGCCATCAAGTCAATGCCGACTCACAGTGACCCCATAGGACAGGGTAGAGCTGCCCCTGTGCGTTTCTGAGACTGGAACTCTTTACGGGAGTAGGAAGCCCATCTTTCTACAGCAAGGACCTGCCAGGAGGAACATGATATGGCCCAGGCCCTCAGGCTAACCTACCCTCGGGAAGGAAAGCCTTGCAGCTCCATAGATGGCCCAGTGCCATGTTACCAACACCAGCTTGGTGTCCTAGAAACATAGGTCTGAGTCTAAGTTCTACCACTCACTAGCTGTGTGGCCTTGGGTAAATGGCTTAACTGCTCTGTGACTCTATTTCTTTATTTATGGAATAGAGGTAGAGCTTTATCTTTCCCATAGGGCTGTAATAATTATTAAATGAATGCATATTAAGAGTCCAAGACTCTTCTGAGCCCAGTACTTCATATGCAGCCAGGAAATGAGAGCTATTATTATTATTATTATTAGTTTGCTGGCTGATGTTCATTGCTTGCACTGGTCTGCTAGCCTAGAGGTTGGCAGTTTGATCCCACCGAGTGATACCAAGGAAGAAAGACTGGGCAGTCTGCTCCCATAACAATTAGACCCAAGGAAAAAGACCCAACGAACGGATCAGTTCTGATCTCTAATCCATGGGGCGGCCATGAGTTAAAATTGGCTCGAGGGCAATGAGTTGTCATCATGTCATAATATGCTATATTAAAAACAGACTGCTATGTTCAAAACTACCCCCAAACGTAAAGGCTTGGAATACTCTGGACAAAACACAGCTTTCCTATGAATCCCGCGCAGCCTGCTGGCCTGCCATTTTGCAACCTGGCTCTCTTGTATCTCCGGATTCTCTCTTCCGGGGTGACTATGGGGCTCAGCTCTTAGAGGAGTGATGAGAGATTTGCTCTAGAGGTCACGTGGTAGGGATGGCCTAAGGAGGAAGAAGACTGTGGCTGTTCACCTGTCACTGGAGGAGGAAGGGAAAAATTAATATCTAAAATCACTCTGGTGAAAATCATAATGATAATAATGATTCAGCCGGATAGTTCCTCTGGGCTAGGTAAGCTCAGCTGATCTTGGCAAGGCTCATTATGCCCTGTGATCAGTTGGAAGTTGAGGTAGAGTCTGGCCAGTCCTGGACGGCCTCATTCACAGGTCTGGAGATTGGCTGGCTGTTAGCATGCGTGGTGACACAAGCTGTGTGTCACCGGGCCTCCAGCACACTAGCCTGTGTTTTTTAACAGGGCAGCTCGACTCCTGGAGGCGAACCTCCTGCACAGCACTGCTCACATCACTGTTTGCTGAGGTCCTCCACTGGCCACAGCACGACACAAGGACACCCTTATGGATGAAGAGGAGCTTTTCTCTTTGGGAAAAACAACAACAACATAGCCTGGAGGTCATGCCTGATGTCCTCTTGCTACACAAGGGGAAAGAGAAGCCAACTCCACAGCTGCTCAAGGATGATTCCTATGAGGCAGAGGTCAGACGTGCCTCCACCTTCCATCCATCTTCGACCCTATTCTGACATCCACCGTCCCGCCCACAGCACTCTGCTTCTCCGCTGGCTACAATAATTCATTGCAATGGCCACACAGAACTCATAGACCACACTCGTGATTATGGGGTTTCCTAGGGAAAGTAACCAGTTCCAAGTAAATGGTTCCCCAAACCAGGTTAAAACAAACCCAAAACTTTAGGGATGCCACCTTGTTGTCCCCAGTAGCGCCTCTTCTCAGGCGTGTCTCCCTCAGGTTTGCAGCCTCTCGGTCGCGCAGCCCCTTGGCCACGGCCCTATTCGAATAAGACTTACCAAGCTCTGGTAGCATGGAGAAATGCCCCGTGGGGACATATCGCCGCCGCCACCACCACCACCACCACCACCGTCATCACCATCATTTCTCTGAAGGCATTTATTATATCCCACACCTAGCACAGCTACAGTCATGAAGGACCACTCTATTAGCCTTGAGCTCCCCGAGGGTGGCCTATCTCTGTGTCTTTTGTGACCAGTAAGCTAGTTGGTACTCAAAGAAATGTTTGCTGAATGAATCATCTAAGTATATTTGTATCATTTTATACAAAGGAATATTTCCAGGGATGCATTCATGCTAATAAAGAGTTAAGGATTCCAAGGAACATGCCTCACAAAACTATTTGCATCTTCAAGCTCATAGCAGGAAAAGGGGATGGCTTAACAGAAATAGAAGCTTAGGTGGAATGTTAAGAATGACTGATATTTTAGCAGGAGTACTGCTCCCCGTATTCATCACATTGCACCATCAGCCAGCGCTTTCCTTGACTGACAAGGATGGCTGTCCTATGGGCAGCTCCTGGAGGCCCAGGGTAGCTGATGAGATTGTGTCTTTTCCAGGTTTAGGAGCCCCGGTGGTGTAGAGGGCTCTGCACTGAACTGCTAACCACAAGGTCAGTGGTTCAAATCCACCAGCAACACCCAGGGAGAACGATCAAGCTGGCGGCTCCCAGAGAGGTTTACAGTCTCAAAATCCCACAGGGGAAGTTCTGTTTTGCCATTTTGGGTCACGATGAGTCACAATTGACTCCACAGCCATTGATTTGATCTGTGGTTGTAATCAGCTACCAAACAATCTGGAGGAGAAAACAACAGGACTGACAGTTCCGGTGGGGCATGGGAGAGGGGGAGGTGGGGGGAAGGGAAGAGGTGTTAACAAACCCAGGGACAAGGGAACAACAAGCAATCCAAATTGGTGGGGAGGTGGGTGTGAGAGACCTGGTAGGGCAT
>NW_022103923.1:3203635-3246505 GCF_000313985.2 Echinops telfairi
GGGGAGCAGGGAGGGAGGGGAAAAATGAGAACCTAATGTCGGGAGTTTAAGTGGAGAGAAAATGTTTTGAGAATGAAGTACAAATGCGCTTTACACAATTGATGTGTGTATGGATTGTGATAAGAGTTGTATGAGCCCCTAATAAAATGTCTTTTTTTAAAAAAGCCCTGGCAGTACAATGGTTAAGCACTCAGTTGTTCACCAAAAGGTTGGAGATTCAAACACACCCAGTGACTCTGGGGGAGTGAGACCCTCCAAACAGTTCCCCGAAAGGTGTCCACTGAGGAAATGTTACGATGCAGTCCTACTCTGCTAGATGTGGCTGCTGACAGCAATGACAGCTGACAAGTGAGGATGCTGGTCCTCAGCTCCACCCATCCTCGCTGACTTCAACAGGCTTGGAAAGCAGGACCAAGAGCTAGCAGGACTTCGTGGCTATTGAGAGGAGTGATGAGACCAAATAAGTCATTAAAAAGCCCGACGTTTATCATTATTGTTGTCGGCATGTGCCATGGAGTCTGTTGCGACCCATAGGGACCCTATGTGCAATGGAATGCAACACTGCCCGGTCCTGCGCCGCCCTCACAACTGTTCCTATGCTTGAGCCCATTGGTGCAGCCACGGTGTCAATCCATCTTGTGGAGGGACTTCCTCTCTTTCGCTGCCCTTTTCCTTTACGAAGCATGATGTCCTTTTTCAGGGACTGGTCTCTCCTGATAATACGTCCAAAGTATGTAAAATGAAGTCTCCCCATCCTCTCAGCAAGCCTCTAAGGAGCATTCTGGCCATACTTCTTCCAAGACAGATATGATTGTCCTCTTAGCAGTCCATGGTACTTTCAATATTCTTCGCCAGCACCATAATTCAAAAGCATCCATTCTTCTTCTGTCTTCCTTATTCAATGTCCAACTCTCACATGCATATGAGGGGATTGAAAACACTATGGCTTGGGTCAGGTGCACCTTAGTCCTCAAAATAGCATCCTTGCTTTTCAACGCTCTAAACATTTACCCAGTGCAACCGGCCATTGGATCGCTCAACTGCTACTTCCATGAGCATCACTTTGTGGATTCAAGCAAGACAAAATCCTTAACAACCTCAATCTTTTGTCCATTTAGCAGGATGTTACCTTTTACTTGCTGAGTGGACGTGGGAGAAATGCTGCAATAAAGATATGGGTTGAGTTTGGCCACTGACACCTGTGGACTTGGTTTACAGGGGAAAAGGAGAAGATGAGAGTGGGTTGACTGGTCTAAGGTTCATGACCTAGCCTGAGGGGGCTAGGTTTGTTGAGTATTGGTGAGAGTCCATGGTCTAAAGGCAAGGCGACCAATAGGCACCCTGTGGAGGCTGAGTGAGGCAGCCCACATCGAGCTGACCAGAACCCGACCAGATGGAGATGTTTGAGCCTGTGAACTGGTGCATATTGTTGCTGACTTTATGGATGGCTTGTCCGGATTTGACTTTGCTTATGGATACAGACTTATGGATGCAGTTTATTGTGCCAACCTGGCCGCTAAACACATGTGGGGTTAATTGAAGGGCGGAGAGATAAATGGCTCTGTGAGCCTCACCTTTCGAGTTCTTGGGTCTCTTGCTTTGTGATGGTCGGACCAGGGTACAGCTGCCTTAGCCAGTTCCCTGCTTCAGCTGGCAGGCTCACTTCCTGCAGGACATCCCTGAGTAGAAGCCGCATGGACCTACCCCAATGCAGCCCTGGGTGCTGGAGCAGCTGTGTGGAGACCCCTGCCAGCATTGAGATGTTTACACAGTCACTGGCTCGGCTTTCCTCCTGCAATCAGCATCATTGCGTGTGTTTTGTGAGATAGAGGAAGACTTTGTGGATTGGTGTTGGACATCTGGGTTAATGTTGGACTCTTGTGGGCTTGGGCAGCCCTGGGTTGGGATGTTTTTTTGATGTGCACTTAACCTATATATAAAACTCTCTCTTATACATGAGTTTCTGTGGATTTGTTTCTCTAAAGTTCCCAGACTAACACACCTATTGTTCTAGTTGTGAGGATTTTGGTCTTCTTTACATTGAGTTGTAATCCATACTGCAGGCTACAATCCTTATTTTCATCAGAAAGTGCTTAAAATACTCCTCACTTTCAGCAAGAGAGGTGGCCTTCAGTCTCTGTCAATGTTTCAAAGCTCTGCATAAGATTTTCAGCAGTGACTTCCTCTGACGTGGGGAGTTGAGCCCTTCTTCACGGTCTGTTTTTAGTTTGGAAGTGCCTCTGACAGCTGTTTCCTTTGGGTGGCCCTGCTGGCATTTGAAATGCCAGTGACATCGCTTCCAGCATCATAAAAGACAAGCCACCACAGTCCCATAAACCCAGCGCCTACTATGTCACAATAGATGCTTTGGCACAAAGGAGACTTGGGCGAGCGTGGCAAGAATCCAGTTCATTGAGCTTACCTTCTAATGTGTGGTGTACAGAGACTGGATCCAGGGAAAGCAGGAGCCAGTATCTGTCCCCGAGGAAAGGATAAGACCCATTCAACCCCGTAAAAGGGAAATAGGTTCTGTAAAGGATGCTCCATCTTGGCCCTTCATAATATCCAGCCCTCCCCCAAGCACTGAGCGCTGACTGGCACATAGCAGGCAGAATAGCATGTGCACAGCCTCCTGGGAAAGAAACCCCAGCAATGCAAGGCCAGGGGACCAGACAGCAGGCCTCTTGGCTCCCCGAAACAGGACAGTAGAATTTGGGCAACAATATCTAATGCTTAGTGAGTATTTCCAAAGTACCAGCCACTCTTCTAAGCTTTTGACAGGAATTAACCCATTTAATCTGCGTGCACGCACGCACACACACACACCATGTTTTACTTTATCACTGTGTGTTAGGCTGGGGTCTCTAGAGAAGCAACCCCAGTGACACTTACATGTGTATGTCTATAGAAAGAGATTTACTGTATATCATGAAAAAGCTCACACCATTGTAGGAGAGGGTAAATCTAGTCCAGTTCAAGTCTGTAGGTCATATATGAGCTGGAGGCTTCTCCAGATTCCTGGAACTGCAGGGACTGACAAACAAGAAGCAGGAAAGCAGACGGCCACAGGCTGGTGGATGCAGAGCTGAGTGGATCCAAGGTGAGCAGTCCACTGATGGCACCTGGGATCTGCGGGCAATATGACAGGAGTTTGGCAAAGCAGATGGAGGATCCGGATCCCGCAGAAGTGAGCTGGCTTCCACCCAACATCAATCTATGTTAAGACCAGGCCACACTTTGAATGAAAACTCCCTCAAGGAGTTTTGTGACCTTATTAAGGAGATGGTGGTATTGTGGATTATTCGTTGGGCTGCTAACCACAAGGTTAGCAGTTCTAAACCACCAGCTGCTCTGTGGGAGAAAGATAAGGCTTTCTACTGCCTTAAGGAGCTACACCCTTCCTGTCCTGTGGGATTGCTATGAGTCAGAATTGACCCAATGCCAGTGAGTTTGGTATTCTACTCCAGTCTTCCTACAACTGCCTGGCTGCTGCTAAGAGGATCCTGTCATGGACTTGACCACACTATGTTCAGTTATACCATGGAAGATGACAGGCTATCACACACTGTATCTGTGAGCTCTCATTGCATTAGCAAATAATCAGAGAAGCTGGATTAGTTTTATTGACAAATAATGCTCATACCATAGGTTTCAGCATGTTAAAACGTGTTGTGTAATCATCACCACAGGCAATCTGAGGAGGTTGTAACTCTTCATGGGAGTAGAAAGCACGGAATGGCTGGTGGTTTCAAACTGCTGACTCTGCCTAACCCAATGCATAACCCACTGTGCTACCAGGGCTTCTTGAAGAAAGCCTAGTGCTGGCTGAATGTAAAGATGAATTTCAGAGTATGAGCTGTATGGATTGTGTGTCCTCAGTAAATCTTCCATAAATATCTTTTCCTCCCCCCCCACTTCCAACCTCTGGGTTTAAGCCACAATGCTTTTCTTGGGTGGTGCAAATGGTTAAGCATTGGATTCCTAACTGAAAGGTTGCCAGTTCAAAACCGCCCAGAGGCACCTCGGCAGTCAGGCCTGGTGGTCTGCTTCTAAAAGATCATAGCCTTGACAGCTCCAGGGAGCAGTTCTGTGCTGCACCTCTGGGGTCGCCATAAGTCAGAATGAACCCGAGAGCAACTAAGAGCAATCACAAGAAGCCATAACGCATTTGAGGGGGTTCTAGTCAGTTCACCAGAGTTCAAGGATTCAGCCTTGCCACTTGGATGGGAAGCTTCATGCTTTCTCAGTTAACTGCTTTGGGTTTGGACATCTTCTTGTGTCAGGTGAAGAGCCTGGTACTAAGGTCTTTCTCCCCTCCATGGAGAGGGAGGAGGGGAGAGGGTCTCTACAGTGGCGCCATTGGCCAGGCTCAGGCTGTATGCCAAACAGTATTTTGATGCTCTTTGAGTGCACAGTAGACAAGGCCATCCCAGCATACCATGCATAGCGTAGTGGTCCTTAACCTTTGTGGAGTCACAGATGTTTTGAGAACTGATGGAAGGTAATGACTTAAAGGTACACACTCCCGGAATCCAGCCAAAGGAGTCTTGAGAAACTCATGCGCATCCAAGGTCAGCATGTGCAATAGGGTTGGGCCGTAATAACTTTAGGCTGGGCAATTTGTAGAGCAGATGTCCACGCCAGCCCTGCAAATTTCAGTCAAGAACTCACAGGCTGCTGGTTGGGCCACTTAATTTTCTGGCATATCCTTGGGCAAAGTTTCAAATTGAGAGGGTCCTCCTTGAAGAAGAAGCCTCTACCCACCCTACCCGCATTCCGGCCTTGTCCCAGCTGCTCTGAAGATGCTTCCAGGAGCCTAGACATCTCACATCACCTCTCTCCCACAGCTGGCCAGAGGGTACCCGTCACAGTAACTTCCATTTCCCCAGGAAGCCACAGATTCAGAATGACTCATCTTTGGCCAGAGGCCAGTCTGTAAAGAGTTAGGCTTTTTTCCTGCGGTGAGAGGCAGTAGAGGACAGAAATTAAGATCCTGGGCTCCAGGGTCAGGAGCATACACATCACCAAATCTGCCTACCTACCTGGGCATGGTGGTTATGAATGGAGCTGTTAACAGCAAGCTTGGCAGTTTGAAACCATGGGAGAAAGATGAAGCTTTCTCCTCCCATAAAGAATAAGTCTCAGAAACTCACAGGGGCTATTCTACCTTGTCCTATAGGGTCACTCGGAGTCAGAATGGACTCGATGGCAATGAGTTTGAATTTGATTTGGAACTGACCTACCTACCTACTTACTCAGGGAGCCCTGGTGGCAAAGTTCCAAAAGGCCTGCAGTTTGAAACCACCAGTCTCGCTCCTCGGGAGAAAGACAGGGCTTTCTACTCCCATAAGGAGTTACAGTCTCAGAAACCGACAGGGGCAGCTCTACCCCGTCCTATGGGGTCTCTGAGAGTCTGAATCGACACAGTGGCCGTGAGCCTGGTCTTGAATTTGAGTCCAGGGCTTGTCTTATTGTAAGAACTCAGTGAATGTTGAATGAGTAAATGAATACATGTATTTCAAATGCCCACCCTGGCGGCATATTTGTTGTGCTGTGATCCGCAAGGTCAGCAGCTCAAAATCACCAGCCGCTCCAAGGGAGGTAGACAGGGCTTTCGATTTGAGCAAAGAGTTAGAAGCTCAGAAACCCACAGGGCCAGTTCTCCCCTGCCCTGTAGGGTCCCTATGAGTCAGAATTGACTCAATGGCAGTGCGTTTGGTTTTTGCTTTGTTAGGAATGACCGTGCCATTGAAAGAAGTGCTGAGGTTACACTCCTGTAATGGAATGGGGGCAGTTATACCCTCCTTCCCTCAACTAGGTTCTGACTTTAAGTTCTTGGGTCTCTTCAATATCCTCAGTGAATCCCTGAGTGGTACAGACGGTTAAGCGATCTGCATGAATGGAAAGGCTGCTGGTTCAAATCCACCCAGAGGTGCTTTGGAAGAAAGACTTGGTGGTCTTCTTCCAAAAGCTCGCAGTCATTGAAAACCCCTTGGGGTGTCTCCCAGGATCACAACTTGGTTTGTTTGTTTGTTTGTGTGCCCGTTTGCTGGTTGGTTTTTAATACCCTTCGGAGAAAGGTTTCATGGTGCTAAGTTGCCTTCCTCCTGCCAGGATTGGACCTGGGATGGCAATGCACACCTTTGTGGCAGAGATTAGAATGTTCCCTAGGCCCGGAGGCCCAGAATCCCCCACACCCAAGGACTGGAGCACGTAGTCTGAGAGGGAAATGGGACTAAGTCCTCCACCCCCACCGGTGACCCCCAGAACCGGCTGTGCCTTTTAAGGCCAGAGCTGCCACGGGGCAGGTGGTCTAGCAAAGCCATCAAACAAAAGGCGGGAGCATTCTACCCCCAGGCCTCCCCTCGGCATCTGCTTGAGGTGCGAGGGGTGGGGGGCCCTGAGTTCTGGAGATGAGCTGCCACAGGATAGTTTTCCTCCAGTGGGGAGCCGTCTGGTTTCAGGGGTTCCCAGATCCCCCTCTTTGGGCATGGTTTCAATACCACAGCCCTGAGAGAAGGCAGGTGCAGGGACCGTTGGTTCAAATTATACGCTGAAACATTCACCATGGGCAGTGAGTCTCCACTGGAGGTCACAGGGGTCAGCCCAGAAGTCAGGGGTCCTCTGTGTAACTGAACTGCATCTCGAAGAATCATCTGAACTGTGGTGCTGGCGAAGAATAGTCAACGTACCATGGACTCCCAAAAGAACACCAGAGCTGTCTTTGGAGAAGTAGAGCCAGAGGCTCCTTAAAAGCGAGGGTGGGACACTCTTTCACGTACTTTGGGCACATTATCGGGACAGAGCAGTCCCTGGGAAAGGGCAGGAGGCTTGGAAAAGTCTAGGGACAATGAAAAACAGGAAGGCCTTGACAAGATGACCGGACATAGTGGCTGCAACGATGGGCTCCTCCCTAAGAAGGGAGGATAGTGCCGGGCAGGGCGGTGTCTCGTTCTGTAGTACACAGAGTCGCTATGGGTTGGAACTGACTTGCGGGCACCTCACAACAACAGCAAAGCACGGGCAGGTCTCACTCTGTTGGCCACGGTCGCTGTGAGTCAGAACCGACTCGACGGCACTTCACGACGACAAATAAGCTGAGGGTGCAAATGCATACAGTGGTTATGATCCTGCAATAAGATCGTGCATTCTTTTTGCATGCCTATCGTGTGTCCGGCATCATTCCATGGGCATGGCTCCTGCACCCGGGAAAGAATCCAAGCTGGGCGGGACAAGGTGTCCCTGAAGCAGTCAGCCGGGGCGGCACCCAGCCCTCAGCCGCACGACTCAAGGAAGAACAAGGGTTCTTGTGAGATCTGAGACCAGCGGTTATAGACTAGCATTCTGAGAAACACTTGTCACAAGCACGTGCCTTCACACACGCGCACACCCTAGGGACTACAGTCGTGCGGCTGACATGGTTAATTCTTTAGTCAAGAGTAGGTTAAATATCATAAATTAAGTCGTTCATCCAGATGACTGGATGGCCTCGGGCCCTTTCTAAGGGCCACAGAAATGGAAACAGCTCCCAGTGAGCACAGCAGGCCTAACCAGATTAAAATTAATTAGGAAAAATAATCAAACCCTGAACTGTTTTAGGAAGAGGAAGAACTGTGCGTTCCAGAAGATCACGTCTTCCCGGAAGTGTGTACAAATGCCAGACTCGCAGTCAGTGCTCAAAGAGGCAGGGCGGCCAGGGATGCATTTGAGGGGAAACCGAGTAGTAATGACAGAGAAGATGTGACAACTGCCCTCGGTGGGGGTCACAGATTGGCATTGGGGTGGTTCAAAGCCCCCAGTCAGTCCATGGAAGAAAGAGGAGGCTGTCTGCCCCCATAACATTTACAGCCTTTGATCCCCTACGTAAGGTTGCTCTGAGTCAGAATCAACTTGATGGCAGTGGGCTTTGAAATACATATATAAGGCATCCCTTCACTATCACATTAAACCCACCTTTATTGAGCACCTACTCTGCAGCAGGCATCATTCGAGGGCCAGGGGAGACATCTGTGAAGGAAAGACACAAGAGTCCCTGTCGCTGATCTCCTGAAGTTCTATTCCAGTCAGGGAGAGGCAGATGATAGAGAAGTACAATCTATGTCAGGGACTGAGACGTGGTGGCTACACATTGGGCTGCTAACCACAAGGTCAGCGGTTTGAAACCACCAGCTGCTGTGCAGGAGGAAGACGGGGCTTTTTACTTCCAAGGAGAGTTATCGTCTTGAGAGCTCACAGGGGCAGCTCGGCCCTGTCCTAGGGGTCGCTCTGAGTCAGTATCAACTCCACAGCAGAGTTTGAGATGTGCAGGAAAGAAAGTCAATCCGGGGAGACATGAACAGGGGCTGAGAGAAAGAGCTGTTATTAGACAATTGACTTAACCTTTCTGAGCCTCGATCTTCTCATCTATGAAATGGGTCATCATTTCTGTCTCATTAGATGCTCTTGATAATTACACGAGACAATGTGGATAAAGTGACTATTAGTACCTGGCTGCACACACATACCCCACCCCCCATCTTCCCGTAACCCACCAATGCCAACACAAATCCCTTGGCTGGTGTCTAGAGGAAGTCTCTTCCTTGTGGCATCCCAGAATATCCTTAGTCCTCTTGCTCTCTGTCTGTATTGAAAGGAAACTCTAGACCTTAGAAAATCCAAGACATTCGTTGTTGTCCATGAGAAGCTAGCCTAGGCTGGGGGAAGTAGACAGGCTTAGGAACCAGAGGGACATGAACTCAAATACTGGCTCCCCTTCTACCAGTTAATTCTTAGTTGCTTTGCTGTTACATCAGGGCCTGGGGTTGGGGGGGGGCTGGAGGGGTGGATAGGGGAATGGAGAAAGATATAGTCCCTACTGCCAAGGGTTGGGGAGAAGATTCAATTAAATCACACATTGAATTGCACCTAGAACATTCCCTGTGTGTTGACTAGAGCCCCTTCTCTTTGCCTATGGGCACCAGAGAATGGCTTGCCTTGTCCAAAAGGCTGGCTGGTGACACCATCAGCACCTACTGATCTTTCTGAGGACATGTACTGATGCCACACCATGCGTCAGTCAAATGCTGCCAGGAGTCAGCCTTCACCCCGAGAGAATCAGATAAACAGACGTTGATGGACAGGCCACTTGCCGAGGTGCTGACAGGTGAGAAGAACCAAGAGGAAGTGTAGACTCAGCATCAGGGAAGGACTGAGAGCAATTACTTCCCTGGGGGGCCAAAGGGCAGGAAGAAGGCAACATGGGAGATGGGGGAGAAGTGGAAACTTGGGGCGTTCATGAAGTGTTGGGCCTTCGGAAGGGCTGTAATGAAGAAGGGACAAGGCCAGCCAGTACCAGAGATAAGTACCATAGCAAGGAGAGAGCCAAGAACTACCCCCAACCTCTTTCTGTACTGCCCCCTGCTCTGGTGCTCCCAACTGGCCAAACCCAACCAAAATTCAGTCCCCCCATTAGGCCCACTGAACTGAAATTGTATCTTCCCAATGGCCAAGCCCAACTGAAATGAGAGCTTCCCGTTGCCCAAACTCAACTGCAATTCAGCCATCATGGGAGCCCAGGAGTCAGTCCTCAGAGACCAGTCACCAGGGCCCCCTGCAGCGTGGAATGGGGTAAGAATGGATCAGAGGCGTCATGGTGCAAACAGAGAACAACCAGCATGCACCTGTACAGGATGTGCACCCTTGAGACAGTCTGGATATCAGCCATTCCCTAGCCACAGTGGTTCTCACACTTGAGCACACATCCAGCACAATCCCTTGGTGGGGCTGGTTACAGCACAGATGGCCAGGCCCCACACCCCAGGGTGGACTTTCAGGTGCTGCATTTCCAGCAAGTTCCCAGGTGATGGTGCTGCTGCGGGTGCGGAGACTACATTCTGAGAATCAGGTTCTGTAGCAGGAGAGTGTGTGTAACCAGTTCCACTGGCCCAGTGTGCACTCAGCTACAAATGAATCTGTCTCGGAGGAAGATGAGTCAGAATCGACGCAACCGCAACAAGTGCCATGGCCACAGGCCAACCCCAGGTCTCCCTTCGCCTTGCCTGCATGACCTTGGAGCTCAGGAAATTTCCTGGATCCCCATCTGCAACTCAGCTCACCGGACAGACAAAGGGCCACACACCTTGCCAGCTGGACTGCTCTGCCTCCACTCTTTCTCTTGCCTTCACTCACTCACCGTGTCCTTCCTCCTTCTGGGTCTTGTTCTCTGCCTGATCCTTGCTACGTTGCCTACCCTGCCCTGCCTGCTGCACTGTTGATACCACATATGCATGTATATGCTTTCTCTTTCTCGCTCTCTCTCACGCTCCCGCTCTCTCTTATTGGCTGCACCTGGACGCCTGGACCATCTCCTATGGGAAGAGGAGTCAACTACTCCTTGGGGCCCTGTAACTTCCCGCGCTCAGGCTTGGAGGTTGCAGCTCCTGGTCACACAACGCTGCCCACCTACAGGCAGCTCTGCCACGCTGAGACTTCCCCCTGACATCTTTGTTTCGAACAAAGCGCACAGAACGCTCTTGGGGTGCTGCCAACCTTGGGTTGGCTCCGGGGCCGCTCCTCAGACTCGTAATGGGCCGAGACCATCAGCAAGCTCTCCTCTCACCCTGTCGTCCTTGCCAGCTCCTGATGGGACCCAGCCCTTGCCTCAGCTTTCTGCGTTGAGAATGTCCTTTTGACAGCCGTGCCTCTTGTCTGTCTTCATGGAACAGTTGCTAGCGCCACATAGGAGAAGCCCCAGAGACTGTCATCAGTGGGAGGGGCCTTCTGTGAACACATGTTGTCTGAGCCCCTTCTTTAGGGAGCCCCCACTCCTGTTCAGTTCGTCTCTTAGTCCCACTAGCCCTGCCCCCTCTCCTGCCCCAGCCATAGAGAAACTAGGAACCAAGCCCTGGCCAATGAAGACCATCTAGTCTCCTGCGCGCAGGCCTTGGTGCAGAGCCTGGTCTGTGTGCCAAGTGGGAGCCATCGATGGGGCCGCTCAGCTGCCCCCCTTCCCCTTCCCCCGCACACACTGCTTTCTGAGCACCAGCAATGTGCATCTCTTTGGCATCTTGAAATTGCTGCTTGTGAGAGACCTTGTGCCATGGAGAAATGGACAAAGGCTACAGTTCGGGGCTGTCGTTGTTTATTTGCAGACCCTGTTGTCAACACACTTGGCAACACACCACTGCAATGGAGAGGGCCACTTTCCATGAGGCCACTCCTCGGAGGGGCTGGGGAGACAGCACCCTCTGGAGCGCCATGGAGAGGGTGGTGTGCAAAGTAGAAAAACAGCGCCAAGAGAAACAGAGTCCAGAGTGGTCCAAGAGAAAGAGCGATCGCCAGCAATATGGTGGGTATGTCTCCTGCGTGCCGTCATGCCCGAACTCCAAAGCAGCCCACGTCGACAAAACAACACAGAAAAGCCTGCCTTGCAACGATGGGGGTCAATGATGGGGGTGCTCGGTGTCCTTGAGTTCGTTCTGACTCCTGGCAACGGAAGAAAGCACCACCTAGTTCTGCACAGCCTCGCAAGTATCGCGAGGGTTGAGCCCATGGCCGCAGCCCCTTTGTCCATCCATCTCGTCGAGGGTCTCCTTGTTCTTGGCCTTGGTCTTCTTGACCAAGCATGATGTCCCTTTCCAAGGGCTGGTCCTTCGCGACAACAGGTCCACCGTACATGAGACAGTTTCCCCATCCTTGTTTCTGGTTGGGCTTCTCCCCAAACAGATTTGTCTGCTCTCTGGACAGTCTGTGATCTTGTCGCTATTCTTCACCATCACCATAATGCGAATGCACTGACTTTTCTGCCGTCTTCCTGGTTCATCCCCCAGCTTGTGCGTTGCATACGCACAGTGATGGAAAGTGCTGGGGCTTGGCTCAGGGGCATCTTAGCCTTCGAAGAGACATCTTGGCTCCTCAACGCTCAAAGCAGGTCTTTAGATTTGCACTTGCTAATTTGAATAAGAGCCTGGTCGTGAAGTGGCTACATGTTGGCCTGTTCACAGCAAGGTCAGCAGTTTGAAACCACCAGACACTCTTTTGGGGAGTGGTTACGAGGCTTTCTGCCCCCATAAAAATGGACAGCCTCAGAAACCCAAAGTGGGCAGTTCTATCCTGTCCCTTAGAGTCGCTATGAGTGAAAATCAACTCACTGGCAGCAGGGATTTGAATTGGGGTTTTTACTTAAGCAACATGAAGAAAGCTGACTGAAGTGGAGACTAGAAAACTGGTCTTCAGCTTAGAGATTCCTTCCCGCTCCCTACTGTCACACTGTACCACTAGGGGGGACTTCCATTCAATCCCAAAGGGGTGCTGCTTGTGATTGTGGAGTGCAAGGAACTGCAGCCCCCTGCTGAGCCAGGAGGCAGGCCATCTAGAGTGACAGCCCCACTCTCTTGTGTCAGCTCTGGGATCCAGCCGGAGCCCCTGCATGGCCATCAGGAAGCTGAGCGTGGATCCTCTGGTTTCCATTATGGGGATTCTCGGGATGCAAAGTTTTGAGAATTGGCCTCATTCCAGCCGGAAAGCCTTCAAATCTGCCTCCCCCTCCCCCACTGCCCAAGTCACAGGCAGGAGCAGTGCCAGCAAGTCCCAGGAGACCCTGTTAGTGTCTGACAGAGGGCGTTCTGAGAACGACAGTGTGCCCCAGGCAGCTGGCAGCCTCACCCCTCGAGGGCAGCCTGTGGCGGTCAGAACCTTGGGAGACCCTGGAATCTTTTTAAAGTGCCACTTGGGTTATCCCTGGACCCCCCCCTGATTGTTTTCCTTCTCAGGAATGCCCCTGTCTTTTGCCACATTGTCATTGGTCTCCCCTGCTCTGTGGGTCTTCCTTCCAGGAAAGAGAAGGTGGACGAAGAGAGAGCTCAGCTGATTCTGCAGCATGGTGCCCCACTGGGAGATGGGGCAGCAGGCTGAGTCCTGGGAGGTTGATATAACAGGGGCTCTGGGCCAGCATTGCAGCCACCACAGAGAGGCCTGTTGAGGTAGGACCTGCTGTAGAAGACAGTGTGCCCTCTGTGTCCAGACCCCGAATTGAACACACAAACACACACACCACTATACCTACTATACACCATACAGTATACATATCACACCCCATACACTATGCATATCATAGACAAGCACATACCATGCTTATTACACACATATCACACACTATACATACTGCACATACCACACACCACACATGCACATACTACACACTACACATGTCTCACACACACCCCATACACTATACATCACTTGCATCACGTACTACACATATCACACACACTACACACACTACACATGTACATTATACACAGCCATGCTACACACACTCTACACATGCCACACACACTGCACACATTGTATAGGCACACCATACACGCACACACCACTCACTGCTATGCAGACATAACAACACTGTATATACCATTTCACACACACTACACCTGCCACAAACACAACACCCACACACATACACACACTCTACATGTGCCACTCACACTGCACACATTGTATAGGCACACCATACACACACACACCACTCACTGCTATGCAGACATAACGACACAGATAACAAATACTCACCCACATACACTCATTACCTACATGTAGGGGGCGAATTACAAAGCAATGCTACAAAATCTGAGAGACCTTTATTAAACAAAACAATTCAAAATGTGAAACTATTCTTTCTCGACATATCCTTCCTGTAGGTCTGTACCCATCAAAATCGCAGCGATGGCATCCTTGGGACTCAAATTATGTTCTTTTGCATTGTTCTTTGAGTTTGGGGAACAAAAATGAAGTCTGAAGGGACAAGATTGGGGCTATAAGGTAAAGGAGCTATCCTTTCTCAACAAAATTCTCCCAGGACAATTCTTATTGCCTTTAAAGAATGAGCAGGTTCACCGTCATGATGGGAAGCAAGTTCCTCAGCATAACTTCTTGGCCTGTTCTCGCACCAAGGCAATTCCCCACTTTCTAAAACGTCTTCATCATAAGTCCCTGTGATCATCCTGTGTACTTAAAAAAAAGTCTGTCAAGATTCCCCATTTGAGAGTACAAAACAAAACAAACCCAGTCCTTCTAACCTACTTAGCTGATCTCGCTGCCCTTGGAAGCCACTGTTTTGATTGGACCTTGCGCTCTAGATTACATTGACAAATGCGTGATTTGTCCCAAGGTTGGAGTCATTCCATAAAAGCATCTTCCTTAATTTCAAGTTTTATCATTTTAATGGGAGCTCTGACAGATGTTATAATAATCCATCATTCAATTAGATCAAGCATAATTGTACAATTTTCAATCTTGCTTAAAAGATTGAGGGGCTGGTCAGCTCTTGGGGCTCGCTGACCGTTGACTGACGTGATTGGCGCTCTGGAGCCAAAAGCTTGCTGAGGCCGAGATGGTCGCTTAAAGTGGGATATGCCAACCCCCGCGATCCGCGCTCCAGTCGCTGTAGCATCAATGGTTCTACTACAGTCTCCTTCCACCAGTTTCTGGACTTCGGCCACCACCACCTCATTCATTGCAGTTGAGTCTTTTCTCTCTTGCGTCATCTTTGAGGTCGTCCTCAAAATGCTTGAGCCATCTAAAACCTGATGTTTGACGTAGGACAGCATTCTCATTTCCTTGCTGCGAAACTTCAATGACTTGGGAAGATGTCCATGTCAATTTTGTTAAAATGGTTTTGGGTTATTTTTTTTCATCTTAAAAAATTTTTTTATTTAAATCCTTTTATTGGGGGTTCATACAACTCATCACAATCTATATACACATCCGTTGCGTCAAGTTCATTTGTACATTTGTTGCCCCATCATTCTCAAAACATTTGCTTTCCACTTGGGCTCTTAGAATCAGCTCCTCGTTTTAAAATGTTTTCTATTTTCATATTAGCCCTAATCTCAAAATGGCACATACAGTCTCTTTTTAATTTTATTTTTGGAAGGCACCCTGAGAAGACTAAGACAAGTCCAAAGATCACACGCTGAAATGTGGTTTGTTTGGAATCTACCAATGGACTGGAACCCTACTACTCACTGCCGGCAAGTTGATTCCGACCCATAGTGACCCTATAGGACCAAGTAGAACTGCCCCTGTGGGTCTCCAAGACTATAAATCTTACAGGAGTAGAAAGCTTATTTTCTCCTGAAAAGCGGCTGGTGGTTTCAAACTACTGACCTTGCAGTTAGCCCAATGTGTAACCCACTATGCCACCAGGGCTCCTGGGACCCTAGTAACAATGCTTTTGGACGTACCCTTGTACTGCTATCAACACACGTACAATCTCATGTGCATTCACATGCACACCCAAATCCACCTGTCTATGGGGCTTTGTACCATCTTCCTGAAATCTGGGTTCTAAGACAGTCAGCCTCTAGGTGGCTTCCTGAGTCTTCTCCCTTGCCTCCTTTCCTCCCTGCCCTACTCATCACCACAACACTCCTCCCCCACCCCAGGATGACTTCTGTTTCCTGAGCAATGTTAGGTTGCCGCCTGGCATCCTATATCATGAATCCCAAGCCAGAAGGCCATAAAAGCCCACCCTCTATGCCCAACCCATTAACTCATTACAGAAGGGGCCTACAACACATCATATAAACTCACTTAAGCAGACTCACTTCGGTAGTTGTATTTCTACAGATGATGTACTGCCTGCTACTGGTCTGGATGGTACTGCCCTGATGGATGGCCTGTGTCCAGAAAGGAAGGGTGTGGGTCAGCCACAGAAACCCCTATGTCAGGCAGAGGAAGGGGTGGAGAGATGGGCAGGGCTGAGTGGCCAGCTGCCAGGGTCAGCGGAGTAGGATCCCAGACATCCTGTGTCCTGAGATGCAGCTGCTCGGGTCTGAGCAGCCTAGACCTGGGGCCTCTGGGGGCCTCTGAGGACAAGGGCAGATGGGAAGGTCTGGAAAGCTCCCAGCCCCTGCTTTTGGCCACTGTTCTTTCTGACCTTTCAGCTGCTGATCACTCAGTCAGCAAGTTCAAGGTGACTGGCTGGCCACTGAGAGGGTCCTGGTGCCGTAGTGGTTACGCATTGGGCTTAAATCTGTAAGGTCAACAATTCAAAACTACCAGCTGCTCTGTGAGAAAAAGACAGGGCTTTCTATTCCTGTAAACAATGACAGTCTTAGACACTGAAAGAGGCAGCTCTACCCTGTCCTATGAGGTCACTGTGAGTCGGCATCGACTTGATGGCAGTGAGTGTGGTTTTTGTTTGGCTGGCTGTTGACCACCTGAGGGCTGTGGGTAAAAGCCTTCTTTCTGATAGATGGTCTTTGAAAGCAAGCAGGAGCTTTTCCTCACCTCCACAGGGGCTTGGGGCCACGCACACTGAGCAGGGACTGCTGGCTGCTCAATTTTTGAGCTAACGTTGCTGGTGAGTCTGAGAGTGTACATATGCACACAGCCCACCATCCACTTCCGGCGCTGGGATGAACTGCCTGATTCACAAAGCTCCTCCGTAGCTCACGTGCACTGTGCCCAGCGTGTTGGCCACAGCTCCCGCTGCCATGAGCTAACTTCATCCATTTATCTTATTGATACTCTATTCCATTCTCCATATGTGGAGTGAAGGGTTGTAGGTCTGGTCTGCAAATTAAACACAATGATTTGTGAATGAGCAGAGAGAGGCCTGGCTGCTTTTTAACAAATGACCATTAAGAAAGTTGCCATCCTGCCACTGGGTAGGTGTTGGGATGGGGGTGGGGGTGGGGAGATGGAAAGCCACCTTGTGTAAGATGCCGCTTCCTATGTGATTGGCTGTGTGTGTGTGTGTGTGTGTGTATGTGTGTGTGTGTCTCACCCTCCCCCACAGCCTTCCAGACTCTCAAACTCCCACTGACTTCTGTTCTTTATAGATTCCCTCTGCTGAGGGGTGCTGGGGACAGAAACAGTTGAGGAGGAGGCTGGCAGCAGAGTGCAGAGCTGAAGAAGCCCCAAGTGGGATGCCTGAGTTCCAGGTGCCCTGCAGAGGGCATGGGCTCAACAACCCTTTTTTTGGGGGGGCGGGGGGCGGCAGGGAGAGGAGGAAGTAGGATCTGAGCTGGGTACAACCAGATCTGAATTTGAATCTGAACCAGTGAACAAGTTCCCTCGGAGGGGATGTGAACCCCGGTGACACAGTGGTTCCACAGTTGGCCACCACCGGCTGTTCTTCGGGAGAAAGCCGGGGCTTTCTACTGCCGTCACGAGGTACCATCTCAGAAATGCACACAGGGAAGTTCTCGTTCTCCGCGGTCCTCCAGGCTCGCTCGGAGTTGGGCTCAGCTCAGTGGCAGTGAGTCTGACTTGGTTAAGGCAGGCGAGTCCGACGGACATCCACCCCTTGGGTGTCAGAGTAAACCGATGCTCCCGAAGATTTTCTTTCTTTTTTTTAAATCCCCAGTCCCTCCCTAAGATTTTCAATAGCTGATTTTTTTTTCTTTTTGGTGGTAGATAGCCAGGCCTTCCTTCTAAGATACCTCTGGGTAGACTCGAACTTGCATTGTGGTTAGGAGCCAAGCACATTAAGCATTTGCACCACCAAAGGGCTCCTGGGAATGGACTAACACCAAGATTTGCTGTCATCGAGTCCACTTGGGCTCCTGGGGACCTTATAAGACAGAACAGAACTCCCCCTGTGGGTTTCTGAGACTGTAACTTTGTGCAGGAGTAGAAAGCCTCCTTCTCTCCCCCCGCCCCCTTGGAACAGCTGGTGGTTTCAAACTGCTGACTTTATGGTTAGCTGTCTAACATGGAATCTTTATGCCAGCAGGGCTCGGGGACGACTAAATTATCAACCCTGATGACACAACCTTCCACAACCCTTCGTTTTCCTTATTCAAATCCCCTCAGCATCCCCTTGGGGCAGATGAGGTGGTTTGAAATTCCCTGACAGCCGGGTCAAGCTTAGTCCTAGAGCATGATCCATGGCTCGGAGGTCAGAGGAAAAGCATTGGGATCGGAATCTGGCTCGGGCACATCAAGAAATACATTCAATGGAAGTGCAAGCTCCGGTCTCACAAGATATTTTGACTAGAACATCCCCACTGTGATGGGTGGATCCCAGCAAGGGGACCCAGGCGTGAGAAATGGCAGAGCTTTGCCATCCCAGCTTCTGCTCTGGCAGCCCACCATGTTGTTATTCTGGTGTGGCATTTGAAAAAGTATCCTATTTTCATTCAAGTATCTGGAAATTAATTTGAAGTCAATGCCTTCCTCCAATAAAAAAAAGAGAAAAGAAAGGAAAAGAAAACACTGAAGAAAAGCATATGTAATCCCAGATTTCCCAAAGACAGTGCGGGAGACTTCAATAACAAAGTTGTATTTCACTTGGCAATCAAGGAAAGTTGCCGCCGCCGCCTCCTCTTCCTCCTTCTCTTCTTCTTCTTACAAGTGTCCTTGTTTATTGTTCTATGTCTACGAATATGCAGGCGCGCTATTGCAAGGGCAGCAGACCCTCTTTCACCAGGAATTCCAAAAATGACGCTCCCAACATGTTTGCAAATCATGAGGCCAGACGTAAGCCAGTCCCCCACATGCGCCTTGCTGTGTCTGACATTAGGAATGGTGTGGCACATGGTCTAGAACAAATCAGATGACAAAGCTTGCAGTTAATGACAAGATCCGGAGATCGGTCTTACCAGGATTAACCCCAAAGTGCCTGGTTTGCATTTAACGCCCCCCCCCCCCAGGGCCCTCCCTGTGCCTCCAGCTCTCAGTGCTGACTTGAGGCTCATTCATGTCTTGTCTCAGTGTGATTCGGTAGGCGCAAGCCACCACTGGTGGCAGAGGCCTGTCTTTAATCGCCATGTTCTCGTTCACTTCTGGACCCTTTGGTTGTTATCATTCCAGCAGATATGTCCAAATGGGACTTCTTTGGGGGCTCCCTGTGATCTCCACCAGGACTGCAGCTGCTAATACAAGCCAGGCAGGCCCCCAGCCAAGGGGGTCGCTAATTATCAAGCCAAGAAACATCCAGATGCAAAAACTAATGAGCTGGCAGGGAGACCAAAGCAGACAAAGAATGTGAAGGGCAGCACTGGGGAGAGAAACCACCAAGACAACCTTGAGGGGAAAACAGAGAGGGAAGATAAACTTCCATTCTATCAGAACATGTGTGGTTCTTAACAGACAAGGCAGCTGAGCTGGCAGGAGCAGAAGGGAGTTGTTTATTTGGAGGTCGGGGAGATAATGCCTGCGGTCCATTGGGGCAAGAGTGGGCAGGCCATAAAAGAGGGTGTTTGTTCCCAGATGTCTCTGCTTACTCAGGGAGGTGATGTTTGAAGACAAGCTCCCTCCCCCACCATTATTCTCCTGCCTGAAATAACCTCTGCCACCCACCCAGCACACCTCTCCCTATCTACTCAGCCTCTCCAAGGCCAGCAAGCATTCCAGCCCCTCCACTGGACTGCCCCAGCCAACCGTGGTCTTATCTACTACACATTCATTAAGTCCCTTCTCTCCCACACCCCACCACCCGTCCGCCAGTTGGTCATGCTGTGGTGGCGGGCATAGTGTTGTGATGCTGGGAGCTATGCTGCCAGTATTTCAGACACCAGTAGGGTCACCCATGAGGGGCAGCCTTCCACAGAACTTCCAGGCTAAGGCAGAGCAGAAATAAAGGCCTGATGAAAATTGGCCAACGAAAACCTTGTAGATCACAAGAGAACATGATCTGATTCACTTGCTTTGGGACACGTCATGACTCATGAAGTCAAGGACCAACAAAGACGGGGGAGACCTGCATGGAAGTGGATTGGTCCGGTAGCCGAACCGATGACCTGGAACATGCCAGCTATGATGAGGATGACCCCGGACAGGGCATTCTGCTGGGTATGGCATCACCATGAGTTGGAGTCGACTCGATGACAAGCTATTGATCTGTCTATGTCCATGCCTTGGGCTACATGCTCAGGCCATGACTCTGTGTGCCAGTTTCTGCCCTGAAAGAAGAGTTAGGAGGACCGATGGGGGAAAGAGCAGTACAATAAGTGGGAGGAGCCTCAATGACTCACAGCCTCAAGCTCAGCTCAAAGGTAGTCATGTTCTCCCTTGAAGCTGGTTCTCATAGTATCTTCTGGACCCGAGCTTCCCCTCCAGCATGTTTCAAACATATACCTTGAGGCAGAGACAGAGCAGCTGCTCACCAAAATGGGTTCCTCATTTGGGGACCAGTTCAACAAATTTTGAAGTCCCCTTTCATCTTAATGGGGAGAAAGACTGGGCTTTCTACTTCCATTAAGAGTTACAGTCTCAGAAACCCACAGGGGCAGTTCTGTCCTGTCCTGTAGGGTTGCTATGAGTTGGCATCGAATGGATGGCAGTGAGTTCAGTTGGTTGGTTGGTTGGTTGGTTGGTTGGTTGATTGATTTGTTTCATCTTAATCAGAGATTAGCTCTCACCAGTCAAATGTGAACAAAATCCATGTGCCACTTCAGTGATGAGACAGCTAAGAGTGAAGGTGCCTTCTCCCCTGCTCCACTCATCTCCTCTCTTGCCCTTCTTTCAAGGTGAGGTGGTAGCAAGCTCCCAGGTGAAATGTGTAAGAGTGAGATGAGCAGAACAAAGAAAAAGAAGACTCTAAGCAGCAGGTAGGTCTGTAGGAAGCTCTCGACCAGAGGTCCTCACACTTTTTAAACAGGGGGCCAGCTCATTGTCCCTCAGACCCGTTGGAGGGCCAGAGTATAGTTTTTTAAAAAAAACTATGAACAAATTCCTATGCACACTGCACATATCTTATTTTGAAGTAAAAAAAGGGGGGGCAAAAACACCCGGCAGGCCGGATAAATGTCCTCGGTGGGCCGCATGTGGCCCACAGGCCGTAGTTTGAGAACACCTGCTCTAGAGTCTAGAGTGTGAAGGGTTCCAGGCTACAGGTGCACTTGACACAAAGGGGGTACAGGCATTTGCAGCCCTACATCAGTCAGTCATGTAGCAGTGGTGGTTCAGTGGTCAACTTCTCCCCTTCCATGCAGGAGACCCCGGTTCCATCCCAAGTTGATGCATCTCACACAGAGGTACTGCCTGTCTTGCCCATGCACGCTGGCATGCTGCTAGGATGCTGAGTGGGCTTCAGCAAAGCTTCTAGACCAGAACAGGTGAGGAAAAGAGGCCTGGTAATCTCCTGCCCAAAAAGTAGCTAATGAAAATTCTGTGGCTCACAAGGGTCCAATCTATAAGTGATCATGGCGACCAGTGTTCCATTCCACTGTGCACAGGGTCACCATGAGTCAGGGACCAACTTGTTGGCAGCTAATATCAGGGAGTTGTGACTGTGGCCTCGCCCACTGGATTACCTACCCTCTCGGGCATTTCTGGATGGCGTAACTATGTGTCAATTCAAGGCAAATATGGGAATGATGATAATGCAGCTGTGAGCAATTAGGAGCAAATACTTCCAGCAGCTACAGGATGGGATCACCAACCTGACAAGGGGAACTTGAAAGAAGATGTAGCAGCCTCTACTACAGTGGTCCCTGGGTGACTGCCTGGAGCAGAGCTCCCACCGACATTGGATTCTGATGTTTGCAAGACGTCACCCCTTATTATGTTAAGTCACTGAGATTTTGAGGTTGTTTGTCACAGCATCTAGTAAAACTCACCTAATTGCCTAAGTTGTCTCCTAAACCAGGGGTTGGCAAGCCTTTTCTGTAAAGGGCCAGATTATATTTTCAGCTTTGCAGGCCAGGTGGCCTCTATTGCTACTATTCAAATCTATCCTGTTATCAAGAGCAATTATAAACAATGAATGAGTATGCTTAGATTTGATCTGTGGGTCTTAGTGTGCTGACCTTTTTCCAAAACTGTTGAATCTTTGGGTGGTACAAATGGTTAATGTGTTTGACTGCTAGCCAAATGGTTGGAAGTTCAAGTCCAACCAGAGGCACCTTGGAAAACAGGCCTAGAGATCTACTTCAAAAAATCAGCTGTTGGCAGCTCTATAGAACACAATACTGTGACATATGGGATAACCTTAAGTCAAAAATCCCCTCCATGGCAAGTGGCTTGCTCTTAGGGAGTTGTAGTCCTAGTCTGTAGCCAATAAAAGTAGAAGCTAAGTGGGAGAGGAGGAAATGGGAGAAAGGGAGGGAGCAGCCAACAAACCCAGGGCAAAGGGAAAAATAAGAGATCTATAATCGATGGCAAAAAAGGTATAGGATGTCTAGTGGGGCTGATCAAGTGCAATGTAGCCAAGAGAAAGTACTGACAGTGGAAGGGAGGTCAAATATAATAGTGGAATAGAAGGAAAGTCAAAATAAATAGAGGAGAGAGCTGGGAGGCAAAAGACACTTCTAGAGGTACAAATATAGGTGTGCACATATGTAAATACATAACTATATTTACAGGGATATAGGCCTATGAACATATATTTAAATGTTAAGTATTAAGGTAGCAGACGGGCATTAGGTCTCTACACAAGTACTCACTCAAAGCAAGAACACTTTGTTCTAATAACATGGCATTCTGTGATGCTCACCTTCCTGACAAGATCACTGAAGTCAAAATGGGTACATAAGCAAATGTGGTGAAGAAAGCTGATGGAGCCCGGCTATTAAAAGATATAGCATCTGGGGTCTTAAAGGTTTGAAGCTAAACAAGTAGCCATTTAGCAGAGAAGCAAAAAGCCCACATGGAAGAAGCACACCAGCATGTGTGACCAGGTATCAGACATCAGAAGACGCAAAACAAACAAACATATTAATGCAAATAATGGGGGTCAGAGAGGTGAACCAAAGCCCATCTGTAGAAAATTGGACATTCCCTCACAGAAGCATCACAAGGAAGGAATGAGACAGCCAGGGTGCAACATAGCACCGACAGAACACACAACATTCCTCTAATTCTTTAAGGCTTCCTCCCCATCCCCCCACTATCATGACCCCAGTACTTACTTTACAAATCCGGCTAGATGGGAGCATGTACACTGGTACAGATAAGAGCTTTCAACACAGAGAATCCAGGACAGATAAACCTCTCAGGAACATTAATGGGAGTAGCGATACCATGAAGGTAGGAGGAAGCGGGGAGGAGGGTGGAGAAAGGGGTGAAACGGGGAACTGACTACAATGATCCATGTATTAAACCCCATCCTCCCAAGGATGAACAACAGAAATGTGGGTGGAGGGAGACAGCAGATGGTGTAAGATATGAAAATAATAATAATTTATCATTTATCAGGGTTCCATGAGGGTGGAAAGGTGGGAGAGGGAGGGAAGGAAAAAGGAGAAGCTAATACCAAGAGCTCAAGCAGAAAGAAAATATTTTTAAAATGATGATGACAATATATGTACAAATGTGTTTGATACAATCGATGTATGGATTGTTATATGAGCTGTAAGAGCCCCAATAAAATGATTTATTAATAAAAATAAGAAAGAAAACTAGATCTATAATTCAGGTGCTACAAATTGTTAGGGTTACTACACAGCCCATACTCATGCCCAGCAATTGAGATTCACCCATTAAAAAAAAGAGAGAGAGAAGCTAAATCTTAGAGTCTCATTTTGCCGGAAGGGCCAAGAGAGTACTTCACTGATGCACTCCATCAGAACCCAGTTGACTGATTGGGAAATTTGTCATTAAAAATAAGAATTTCATTCTGGTTGTCATTTCATTGATTGCATGGCAACAGAAAGACTGGCCTCCTGGGTCTGGTTGGGATGGTTCTGGGTTCTGGGTGGCCCATTTGAGCAGACGAGCTACAGCTCCCCATGTCCTGTCTCAAGTCTGTCCCACCAGTGGGAATAGAAATGAGTCAGAGATATCCCCACAGTGTGGATGGAGGAGGACCCAGGCATGTAAAGGACCAGCAGCAGCATGAATGGACAAATGAGAGGTTCACCCATGCAGTGCTTAAATCCCCTCTGCTACTATCGCATCTTGTCACATCCAACTCCCACATCCGCATCCAATTTTAACGGTAAATAGATTAAAATGGCAGCCATACCTGAGAAGGGTATGGTAGTCAGAGGCTTAGTCCTATATGAAATAAGAGTCTAGGCCATTCTACTAGGAAAGTTACTTTTATGGGTAAGAACTTTGTCCCCCAAAATATATGTTGAGGTCTTTTTCCCTGGTACCTGTGAATAGGAACTTGTTCGGGAAGAGCATTTTTACCCTTGTAAATTGGCAGTGTTTCATTCTGATGTGCATTGCATCCCTATGGGTTGGGACCAATTCAATGGCACCTAACAACAACAACAAATGGTTAACTCACACTGGAGTAGAGTAGGCACAATACGACTAGTGCCCTTATTTTAAATTAAAATTTAAAAGATGGATGATATAGATGATAGATAGATGATTGATAGATAGATGATAGATAGATAGATAGATAGATAGATAGATAGATAGATAGATAGATAGATAGAAAAAGAAGAGACACAGATACAGAGACACACAGAGAGAAGGTGGCCGCTTAACGACAGAAGCCGAGATTGGAATAATGCTGCCACAGCCAAAGAACGCCTGGGGCTATAGAAACTGAGCGACGCAAGACAGGATCTGCCCCCTAGAGCCCTGGGAGAGATCATGGCCCTGTCAACACCCTGAATTCAGCTTCCTACCCTCCAGAACCATGAGACAATACATTTCGGTGGTTTGAAACTACATAGCATGCAGTGATTTGTCATGGCAGCCCTATGGGGGGGGGGAAATACAGTTGTTGGGATCAGCAGAAGTGTTACTGAGCGTGAGGAGAGTGAAGATGGCAAGATTTGGGCTTGCTTCGACGGGAGAGGAGGAGGTGGTGAATAGTAAGGCCTCAAGTTCCACTAACTTTTCTTTTGTAGATTTCTGTTACAGGTTTAATTGTGCCCCCACAAAATGCATGTTGGAAATCCCTAGCCCTATACCTATAGACATAATTCCATTTGGGAATAGGGTTTTCTTTCTGGTTTCTTTCTGGTGTTAATTAGGTCATGTCAATGTAGGGTGTGTCTTCAGCCATTCCCTTTTGAGATATGAAAGAGCAGATTAAGCACGGAAGCCAATGAGCACCAATGAGGGAAAGTCAGGTCACACATGATAAGTTCTCCAAGGAATGCCAAGAACTGCTAGAGAATGTGAGGCAAGGATTTTCATCCAATGCAGAGAGAGCCTTCTCCCAGAACTGACATCCTGAATTCAGACTTCCAGCCTCTTACACTGTGCGAAGATCAGTTTCTGTTTGGTAAAGCACTAAGAAACTAAGGCTAATGCTTATCTTAAATGAGAAATTCCCAGGAAAGATGAACAGTCAAACCCTGGTGAAGCTCTCTCCCCAAAAGGAGGAAACTTATTTAAGATGCTAACAGATCTGAACAGCACAGGGGTGGACTTAGTAGGCACTGAGGTACATCTGATCAGCACACCCATTCCTCAGTGTCTGGGAAGTGGCTTCAGTCATAAGGAACTGCCCTGTCACACTGGGCCTCCACTCAAGTACTCCCTTAACACAAGGACACTTTGTTCTAATAATGCGGCATTCTGTGATGCTCATCTTCCTGACACAATCACTGAAGACAAAATGGGTGCATAAGCAAATGTGGTGAAGAAAGCTGATGGTGCCCGGCTATCAAAAGATATAGTGTCTGGGGGCTTAAAAGCTTGATGATAAACAAGCGGCCACCTAGCTCAGAAGCAACAAAGCCCACATGGAAGAAGCACACCAGCCTGTGTGATCATGAGGTGTTGATGGGATCAGGTGTCCGGTATCTAAGACCCAGAATAAAACCACACCCAAGGTGAATGGGGGGGGGGACATGGAGTGGAGACCCAATGCCCATCTGTAGACAATTGGACAAGAGGGGTCACAGGGAAGAGATGAGCCAGTCAGGGTGCAGTATAGCACCGGTGAAACACACAACTCTCCTCTAGTTATTTGGTGCTTCCTTCACCCCACTATCGTGACCTCAATTCTAACTTACAAATTAGATCAGACCAGAACGTGCACACTGCTATAGATAAGAGCCTGCA
This sequence comes from Echinops telfairi, assembly GCF_000313985.2. Lineage (NCBI taxonomy): Eukaryota > Metazoa > Chordata > Mammalia > Afrosoricida > Tenrecidae > Echinops > Echinops telfairi. The sequence continues at coordinate 3,229,538 of NW_022103923.1, forward strand.
ACACAGGGAATCCAGGAGAGATAAACCCCTTAGGGTCAGCAAAGAGAGTAGAGATACCAGTAAGATTAGGGGATGGTAAGGGGAGAAAGGGGAAATAGATCACAAGGATCAATCTAGAACCCCCTCCCAGGGAAATGAGTAATGGAAAAGTAGGTGAGGGGCGACAGAGGACAATGTAAGATATGGAAAAATAATCTATAACTTATCAAGGATTCGTGAGGGGGGTTGGGGAAATAGGGAGTTGATATCAGAGGCTCAAATGGGAAGAGACTGCTTTGAAAATTATGATGGTGGCATATGTGCAAATGTGCTTGACACACTAGATGAATGAATGGATTGTGACAAGAGATGTAAGAGCCCCCAATAAAAGTATTTTTAAAAAGAATAAAAGCCAAGACAAAAGACAAAAAAAGAAACAAAGAAACTACCCTGTCTATATTTATCTTTCTCTCTCCCAAGATATGGGTCTCAGCTGTCCTTACCCCATTCCAAAAGAGAGGCTACCAAAAAAATGCTCAAACTATAGAATGATATCATTGATATTGCACACAAGTAAAATTTTGCTTAAGATCATCCAACAAAGGTTTCAGCAGTACATTGAATGGGAGCTGTCAGAAGTTCAGGTCAGATTCAGAGAAGGACATGGAACAAGGGAGATCATTGTTGATGTCAGATGGATCTTGGCTCAAAGCAGAGAACACCAGAAAGAGGTTTACTTGTGTTTGATTGACTATGCAAAGGCATTCAATGGTGTGGACCGTGGGAATTATAGAATACGTCATTGTGCTCCTAAGAAACTTGGGCATGGATCAAGAGGCAGCTGTGCAAACAGAACAAGGGAATCCTGCATGGTTTAAATCAGGAAAGGTTTGTGTCAGGGTTGTACCCTCTCATCATGTTTGTTCAATCTATATGCTGAGCAGATCATCAGAGAAGCTGGATTATATGAAGAAGGAGTGTGGCAAGCTGCAATATGTAGACGACACAACTTTGCTTGCTGAATGTGAGAAAGAACTGAAGCACTTGCTGTTGAAGAGCAAGGATTGTAGCCTTCGGTATGGATTACAACTTGATGTCAAGAAGACCAAAATCCTCACAACTGGACCAATAGGTAATATCTTGATAAATGGAGAAAAGTCTGACGTTGTCAAAAATTTTGTCTTACTTGGATCCATAATCGATGCTCACGGAAGCAGCAGTGAAGAGATGAAAAACCATATTGCATTGGGTACATTTGTTGCACAAGACCTCTTTAGAGTATTAAAAAGCAAGAATGTTACCTTGAGGACTAAGGTGTGTCTGACCCAAGCCCTGGTGTTCTCCATTGCATTATATGCATATTAAAGGTGGACAATGAATAGGGAAGACTGTAGAAGAATTGAATTTGAATTGTAGTGCTGCAGAAGACTATTGAAAGTATCATGGACTGCTAAAAAGGCAACCAATCTGCATTGGAAGGAATAAGGACAGAGTGCTCCTTCAGAGGCAAGGATGGTGAGACTTGGTCTTACATACATTGGACATGTTGTCAGGAGAGACTAGTCCCTAGAGAAGGACATCATGTTTGGTAAAGTGGAGGGGCAATGCAAAGGAGGAAGACCTGTGATGAGATGGATTGACACAGTGCCTAGATAGGTATGTGCAGGCATGGAACGATTGTGAGAATGGAGCAAGACCATGAAACATTACGTTCTGTTGTGCATAGAGTCACTATGGGTCGGAACCGACTCGATGGCACCTTACAACAACAATAAGGTACACTTCACCCAATACATGGTCTTTTCAATCACCTTATATGCACAGAAAACTGGCACATTAAGGAAGACCCACGGAAAATCGATGCCATGCCTTTGAATTATGGTGTTGGCAAAGAATAGTACATATACATCATGGACGGATCCCTGAGGAAGGCATTGTGCTTGAGAACCAGAGGGCCAGTGCAAGAGAGGAAGACCCTCAATGAGATGGATTGACACAGTGGCCACGACGATCGTTCATACATAGCAGTGATTGTGAGGATGGCACAGGTCCAGGTAGTGTTTGGTTCTGTGGCCCACAGTCACTATGTCATAGGGTTGTTCTGTTGTTTATGAATTGGAACAAACTAGATTGAACATGATAACCACAATAACAACCTATCAACAGTCATTAGAATAGGATGGAGCCAGCATATGAATAAAAAAGTATAGATTAATGGAATAGAGTTGAAAGTCCAGAAAAAAAGCTTTTTTATGGTTGGTTGATTTTCAACAAAAAGGCCAAGAAAATTCAATGGGACAGAATAATCTTTTCAATAAATGATGTTGGGGCAACTGAATATGTACTTGCCAAAAAAAGATTAGTTAGATCCTTACCTCCCAACATAAATAAAAATTAACTCAAAATAGATCATAGACATAACTATAAGAGCTAAAATTATAAAACGTTCTGGCGAGAATATCCTTGTGACCCAGAATAAGAGGTTATAGATATAACACGAAAAAAACAAATCATAATTTTGTTGAATGAATGAATTGAAATGCTAACCCCTTTGCATTTCAGAAGACACCATTAGGAACATGGAAAGACAAGCTGCAGACCAATAGAAAATATTTGCAACTCACATATATATGTATCTATGATAAAGGTCTAATTTTTTCATTCATTATTTTCTGTTTTGCTATTATTTGTTTTATTGCTTTCCTTTTGTCTTATCCCACTGGCCCAGCCATACCTATACCTCCTGCAAATCCAACGACTTGAGATGGGCCACTACCCAGTCAATACCAGCCAGACCTGCCCTCAAGTATGCTACACAAACAACAGTGAACTGATTACACATTCACATTCTCTATCACACCCACCAGGAGACATATGGTAGGTCCCTAAGAACATACCAACATAATTTAATACAAATACAAGAACACTACAATTACTCCACGAAAACAGACCATCTCAGTTCACATAAAGAAACATGGTAGAGTGACTTGAACAGGGTACCTAACCACAGAACTAGGAGACCTTTTTCAGGAATAAATGGCATTAGAACTACCTGATAAGGAATTCAAAATAATGTTACTTAGACTCCTTCAACAAATTGAGAAACTGACAAAGGCAAGAAAACATAGGGGAACAAAACTTTAGAAGAATTCAGGAAAATGCTACAAGAACACAAACTGACAAAATAAGTGAAAATGTTTTCACTATACAAAAGCAGCCAACAAAAATCCAGATAATTAATACTTCGATTTCAGAAATAGATAATACATTAAAAGGGCAGAAGAGTATAAATGAATCAAAGGAACACTGGACTAGTGAGCTTTAAGACAAACCTCTCAATATTAATCTGCTAGAGGAACAATCAGAAATTAAAGATCACAAAATACTTGAGGAAAATCTAGGACCTATGTGGGACATCCTCAAGAGGAAAAACTTAACAGATGATCAGAATTCCAGAATAGGAAGAGAAAAAAGTACGAAGAAAATTGTGAATGAGTTGTTGGACAAAAATTACCGGTCTCTCCCTATCTGGAGGAAAGATGGATGATGAAAATTGAAAAGCGCATGGAAACAATTAGGCCAATGAATTAATGGACTATGAGGACATCAGTCTTCACAACCTTAAAACCAAAAGAACTACCCTGTTTCCCCAAAAGTAAGACATCCCCCGAAAATAAGACCTGCTAACAGTTTTGCCTCTCGCTGAAATATAAGGCATCCCTGGAAAATAAGACCTCCCCAAAAATAAGACACACACCCCCAGAAGCTACTGTAACTCTGGACTCTGGACTGTAGCTGCGGCCGCGCAGCTCACTGTTGGCTGCAGCGCAGCCGGAGCAGACCAGAAGTGCAAGGTCTCTTTTAATAAAACAATAAACAATAAATGTGTACCGTATCCCTCTTCATGGAAAAATAAGACATCCCCTGAAAATAAGGCCTGGCGTACCTTTGGGGGCAAAAATGAATATAAGTCACTGTCTTATTTTCGGGGAAACAGGGTAGATGGTGCCTGGCTACCACTACCAGCACAGAAATAGACCACATTCGGTCCTTGATAGAGAAGAACTATGTGGAGCAAAACTCAAAGTTATGAAGGAAAACCAGGCTTACTGGTCAGATAGAGATTGGTGGAACCCCTGAAACTTTGGTTTGGGGTTATTCTCCATATCTGGAATCCCGTGGCTCAATTTTCAGCCCAAACAATAGATCTGCAGGGGAATAATAGCATTAATGATGTGTTGACCATTAGAATAATTGACCATTTGGGATCAAGGGGGCAGTGTTTACTCAAGGATAAGGTTCAGAAAGGCTAGGAAAGGGGGAAAAAGGGAGACAGGAAACATGGAGGAGGCAGGACCAGTGATGTTACATTAATAGGTTTGCAGTGAATGAAAGGAAACAGAACATGTATGGACAATGGAACAAAAATTTGCATCTTCATCCAATTCGCAATTTTAAAAAATTAACTTAAAAAGAAAGATTAGAGCAGAAATAAATGGAATGGGAAAACAATAGAGTATCAACAAGACTAAAATTTGGTTGTTTGAAAGGATTAACAAAAATGACAAACCACAGGCAAATCTTACAGAGGAAAAAGCAGAAGTTACAAACAGTACAAATAGATGAAATGGACAATGTCACAACGAAAGCCTCATTTTTCTCCAGTAGAGTGCTGGTATTTTTAAACCACAGACCTTGTGGTTAGAAACCAAATGCTTAACTACCCACTATACCACCAGGGTTCCCTATGCAAATCTATAGAGGTAGGAAATCAATCAATGGTTGATTGGGACCAGGAGTGGAAATTGGCAGTGGCTGCTCATGAATCTCAGGGTTCTTCCTGAGGTGATGGAAATGTTCTAAAGTTGAATCAGGATGATGAGTGCATCACTTTGTGCACCTGCTCAAAATCTTTGAATTGTGCACTTAATATATGTTGATAAATTCACACAAATATATAAATTATACCTCAATAAAGCTATTTAACAAACAAACAAAATTCTTTAGGCAATTCTCCATCTCAAAGTCTCTTTCCAGAAAACCCATCAAATACAATACACATTGTGTTATAAAATAAATGACTGTTATTTTCCCATTTCTAGCTAAATTTAGGACCTGTTTCAAGATGATAATTCCCAACATGTCCCCAAGTAAAAGATTCTCCCTCTTCCACCTTTCAAGATCTCCCCATTGTTGTCATTCCACCATCCTTGTCACCCTTCTCTGACACGAGTTCTTGAATCCAGCATGGGCATTCCTTCCCATAAGGAAATAACCAAGCCCTTGCCAATATAATGCAAACCATTTTTCAGAGGTTTCTACTTATAGACTTGCTTGACTGAAAATTGAGCCATGGAGGTGGGTTCATATTTTTCAAGACCTGAAAGATGACTAAGGGTCATAGTTCTGGAGGTTTCAGCAGTCTCAATCTGGCCAGTAAACTGGATTGTTTTTTAGGTCTGTTCCACATTTCCCCCCACCTCTATCAAGGGCCTTCTAATGCTATCCTTTTGGAGCAGTAGGTAGTGGTAGCCAGGCACCATCTAGTTCAGCAGTTCTCAACCTGTGGGTCGCAACCCCTTTGGGAGTCGATCAACCCTTTCACAGGGGTCGCCCGATTCATAACAGTAGTAAAATGACAGTTATAAAGTAGCAACAAAAATCATTTTATGGTTGGAGGCCTCACCACAACATGAGGAGCTGTGTCACAACATTAGGAAGGTTGAGAACCACTGATCTAGTTCTTTCTGGCTTCCAGTTCTTGGAGCCTGATGTTTGCTTGGCCCTTTAGTCCACTGGACTAATTGTGTCCATGTGTCTTCAATTTTCTTCACTCTTCTTTCCTCAGAACAGAAAAAGACCAATAGTTGTGCTGAGATGACCACAGGTGAGCTTTGAAGAGCCCAGTCAGTACTCACCATAGGACTATAAGAAGAACAATACCACGAGGAAGGTAGACCTTAGCATAATCAACATCTTAGAATAAGCAATGATTTGAGATCAAAAGAGCAGCAGTAACCCAAGGCCAACATTCAGAAGAGTTAGACAAACAGACTGACTGGTGATAGGAGACACAGGGAGGAAGCAACAACATGTGTAAGAATTGTTGAATAGAAAACTGACGTGCTTCACTCAATTCACACACACACACACACACACACAAATTAGTAGGTGTTGCTGTTCATTGCTATTAATCCTTATTCTTCGGCCCGAAGAGCCCAGATACCTGAAGGTATAAATACTTGTGGTATAAGTTCCTGTGTCTGGTAGAGAGTGAGGGTCAACACATTGACAGCAATGAGTTCATGACAGTGTAGGAAACAGAGAAAGGAGGACAAAAAAGATGAGTTGATAAACAAGGACTCCAAGTTCATCCCCACAAGGCTCGCTGCTCATTGCGCAATGTTGCAAGACATTGACTTCTTGGAGGTTTGCAGTAACAGCTCGCTTGAGCTGGAAATGGCTGTGAATGTGCAGGGCTGCTGGAGGCTGAACTTGTAAAGACAGTTCTCTGATAGCCTCACCTCTCTGACAGTTCTGGGATTTTCTGTATCCCTTTAGGGGCCACTGAACCTGAGTCCCAGCAAGCCTGTCCCCAGGCTCTAGAATCTAGACCAGTGCCCTATCTCACTCCCTTATTGTTGGGTTCAATTCCAGACAGTGCAACTCACCCACCATCACCACCCGCCCCATCTGTCAGAGGGGACTTGTGTGTTGCTGCAGTGTTGGACAGGTTCCAGACCAAGATAGATTAGGATAAAAGGCCTGTCTATTTCTAGAACTCAGCCAATTAGAAGCCTATGCATGGGTCATAGTGATCCAAGCTGTACTTGACCAAGAGGGATAGTGCAGAGGAGTGGGCTGCATTTTATTTCATGATAGGTGGGGTCCCCATGAATCAGAGGCCAAGTCAACAACAGCTAACAACAACAACTAAGCACTAGAAAGATGGCAAGTACAAGCAAGACACTGAATTTGTAACTTCATTGAATTTCCCATTTCTTTTCATTGAAAGCTAAATAGCCGCATGTGGCTAATGGCTATTGGAGTGAGCAACACAGTGCTGGAGGCATGCAACAGCAGGGGTGTTCTCAAATGTGAAAGTAGTTGTAAGAGGCTGAAGTTCGAGGAGGCAGGGCACTGTGACTAGAGACCTAGCCAGACTCAAAAGGCAGCTCATGCACAAGTCAGAAACACATAGACACTCAATTCATCCACCCAGTATGGAGTAGTGGATTACCCACCTGGGTGGATGAATTGAGCAATTTGAAACCACCAGCTGCCCAACGAGAGTGAGATGAAGCTTTCTCCTCCTGTAAATAATAGTGTCTCTTGCAGCAGCCAAGAGATCAAAAGATGTATTGCATTAGGTGACTCTGCTGCACAAGACCTCTTTAGAGTCTTGATGAGCAAGGATGTTACTCTAAGAACTAAAGTGTGCCCTGACCCAAGCCATGGTATTCGCTATCGCATCACATGCATGTGAAAGTTGGACATTGAATAAGGAAGACTGTAGAAGAATCGATCCGTTTGAATTGTGGTGCTGAAGAAGAATATTGCAAGTACAACCAGCTAAAAGGACAACCAGATCTGTATTGGAAGAAGTAAAGCCAGTTCCTTAGAGGAAAAGATGGCAAGACTTGGGCTTACATACTTTGGGCATGTTATCAGGAGAGACGCGTCTCTGGAGAAGGACATCATGTTTGGTAGAGTGGAGGGGTGGTGTAAAAGAGGAAGACTTTTGGCAAGATGGATTGACACATTGGCTGCCACAATGGGCTCACGCATAGGAGTAAGTGTGAGGAGGGCGCCGGACTGGGCAGTGTTTCGTGTTGTTGGGCATATGGCCACTATGGGTCAGAGTCATCTCGATGGCACCCGACAACAATAGCAGTTAGTCTCAGAAATCCACACGGGCAGTTCTGGTCTTTCCTATAGGGTGTCTGTGAGTTGGAGTTGACTCCATGACAGTGAGTGAATGAGTGTGTGGAGTCATTGGTCCCCTCTTTGCCCTTCCACTGTCCTCAAGCCCAAGAGTTTCACACTCAAACACCTACAGCTGTTAGGGGCTGAGGGCTGAGGGCCCGGGGTACAAAGTTACAAATGAGCCCACTGGAGGGTACAATCCCTTGGAAAGTGGGCAGCCACTCCTCAACCCCAGTTACACTATTGTCTGCAAATGCAGTCCCAGAATGATGGCCAGATCCTTAAACATTTCTAGAGACACCAGAAGACATAACTTATGTTGCCAAATTGTTCAGTGTGTTACATTTTTCAATGCCTCGTAGACCGAGAAAAGCCAGTCTTGGATGGAGATTTGGTCCTTTAACTTTAAGTAGGTCAGCCATACTCCCTTCCCTATGTCTTGTAGCACCCAACATATAAAGCCACCTCTAGAGTCGATTCCGGCTCCTAGCATCCCTATTCAGGGTTTCACAGACTGCATCTTTACTAGGGAAGACAGCCTCATCTTTCATCTTTGGAATACCTGGTGGGTTTGAACCATTGACCATGTGGTTAAGCAGCCCAATGCCTAACCTCCCACACCACCGAGGCCTTTATATACTTTATATACTTGGACTGTACGAAGTATGAATCTAGGAAATAGGAGCACAAGTTCCAATCATTAATTGCTGTTTGGAGCTATTTCTTCTTATTTTGAGCCATGCCCTATCAGCAACCGAAGGTCCCAAAGGCCTTCCTTTGGGAAAGGCTTTAGTCCATCCGTGTCATTATAGTTGTCTCGACTTGAGAAGGCACCTCTAATGTGCTCATAAGCCCGGCTCTTCTACTGGGCTCAAGAACAAGGACCAACCCTTATTCATCAATTAAACCCCGTAAAATGTCCACTAGCCACAAAAAACCCCACCAGTGATCAGGAAGATGGTATAGGATGGGGCACCGATTCGATCTGTTGTGTGTAAGATTGTGATGCACGTAGGTCACAGTAGCTACCAATAACAATAAGAGTATGTGGTTCTCATTCAGTAGATGTTTGTTGAATACACCCATGATCTCATTCATTCATGAAATAAGTTTGCCAGCCAAGGCACTGGCTCTAAGAGACAGCCTGCAAAAGGCCGGTAAAACGCAGGAAATGAACTAGGCTTTGGGACAAAGCCCCATTAATTGTCGTCTTACCAGAAATCCTTTCCCTAGCAAATCCTCGGGCTGTAAATTAAGATCTGAATTGTTATTTTGATGGCAGCTTTCTCTAAACCACAGATTTGCAGACACGTCTCTTCCCGGTAGCTTGAGGCCTCGCCACAGTCTTTGGCAATTCATTCTTGCTGAAAAGTGGGCTGAGACCACCGACTCTCCTGTGAAAATCACCAGCCTGGTGGGCGGCTGGTGTGGGATTTAGAGATTTGCCTCTGTCCTTGTTACCAAAGCTTCGAAGAGGAAACACCACAGGGAGGAGGCTCTGTGACCTTGGGGGACCCTGCCTCCAAGAGCTGCTGGCAGGGAGGTTGGAGTCAGCAGGTGGCCTCCGCAACTGGAGAATCTGGGTCCATGGTCCCCTCACTTGTTCCGCTCCACATTCCAACGGCAGCTTAGGGGAAGTCATTTCAACTCTTTGCTCCAGTTGCTTCAAGCGTTGACTGGGAAGAAATGAATTGTACCGCACGGCAGCTCTTGAAAACCAGGTGGGTCTTTATGCGGCGATTTCAGATTTGTGTCTGCAAGATCAGGCACCGAGCCAAGACAATTCACAGTGGAACCTCTTAAAAGGACGGGGTCGGGCTGGGGTGCGGGGGTGGGGAGGTGGTGAAGGCAGCTTCAACAAGACACAGGCGTGCCTGCTCTCGATGAACCCGCACCAGCTGCCCTGCTACACAGGTGCTTGCCACTGCTTCCCTGCTATCTTCCCTCCGGCGCCCTTTTGCAGACATTTTGACTATCGCTTCCATTCGTCTTTGTCGCATCCAGGGGAATAGACAACAAGAGGACTTTGAGTGAACCCTCCCTGCCCTGTTACGTTTTTGTTGTCATTGTCGTGGGTCCCAACTCATAGCCACCCCACGGGCAATGGAATGAAACACTGCTCAGCCCTGTGCCCTCCTCACACTCATTGTTAGGTCGGAGCCCACCGGGGCAGTCACTGTGTCCATCCATCTCACCTGGAGTCTTCCTCTTTTTCCACTTACCCTCAGCTTTACCAAGCATGATGTCCTCCTCCAGCGACAAGTCCCTTCTGCAAACATGTCTAACGTAAGTGAGACCAGACTTTCCCACCCTCCTTTCCAAGGGGCACTCTGGCCGTACTTCTTCCAAGACAGACTTGTTAGGTCTTTGGGCTATGTTCAAGACGCTTCGCCCACACCACAGTTCAAAGGCATTGATTCTTCCTTTAGTCATTGTCCAGTTTTCACATGCATCTGAGACCACTAAAAATACCACAGCTAGGGTCAGGCACACCTTTTCCTTTAAAGTGACATCTTTGCGAAAATATTAACGTTTCAAGGAGGTCTTGTAGCAGACTAATCCAATGCAATATGTCTGTTGATGTCTTGGTTGCTGCTTCCATGGGGGTTGAAGAAACCCAGGCTCCCACTTTTTACATGTTCAAGGTCACACCGCTGGACATGTGCCCCTCCCCAGCCCAGCAAAGGGCCTCTCATTAATCTGTAGACCTGAGCACACAAGTGACCCCTTAGTGGCATAGACGAGAAAGGCCATTTTTCACAGTATGCTATAATCTGCTAAAATCTGCATTCCAGGGTAAGCGAGGCCATATTTCACTGCATGTGCTAATCACAAATATCAACTGATGAGGCCAGAAGATGGAGCCCTGGTGGCATAGTGGTTACAGATTGGGCTGCTGACGGCAAGGTCAGCAGCTCAAAACCACCAGCCAATCCTTGGAAGAAACACGGAGCTTTCTACTCCCATAAAGGGGGGAAAAAAGAGGAGCTGACACCAAAGGCTCAATAGAAAGTAAATGTTTAGAAAATAATGATGGCAACATATGTTCAAATATGCTTGATACAATTGAGGTATGGATTGTTATAAGAGCTGTAAGAGCCCCCAATAAAATGATCTTTCAATGGGGAAAAAAAAGAGTTAACAGTCTCAAAAACCCACAGGGGCAAATCTACCCTGTCCTATCGGGTTGAAATCAACTCAACAGCAGTGAATTTGAGATGAGCAGCTGGGTGGAAAGGAACTGTGTGTGTCCCTGGGAAACTATTCCAATGGTACCTGTTTTACTTCTTGTCCCTAAATTCCACCCAGATGACATTTCACTTGGGTCCCCAATCAACTGCCATGGACACGGCAGTCAAGTAATCGCGTGACCTGGTGCCTTGGGCACATCTGCTGCACAAGACCTCTTTCGCATGTTAAAGGACAATGATGTCACGTTGAGGACTAAGGGGTGCCCAACTGAAGTCTTGGTCGTTGCCAGCGCCTCACATGCAGATGAAAGCTGGGCGAGGGATAAAGAAGACCACAGAAGAATGGGTGCATTTGAATTAGGGTGCCAATGAAAAACCTAGAACGTATCATGGACTGCCAGAAGGATGAACAAAGCTGTCAGGGAAGACTGCTCCTCGGAAGTGAAACAGTGGGATTCCATGGCACGAACTTTGGTCATGTCATCCAGTCCCTGGAAACATCATCACGTTTGGTGAAGTAGAGGGGTGGGGAAAAAGAGGAAGATCCTCCACAAGATGAAAATGGGCTCGACCCTAACAAGCATTTGAGCATGGCACGGGACTGGGCTGCGTCTCGCTCGGTTGTACAGAGGGTCGCTATGAGTCAGACCCAACCGGACCGCAGCTCACAACAAAAGCCTGCAATAGCACTGGCCCAAAAGTCAGCGGTTTGAATCAGCCTACAAGTGTTTGAAGGCCCAGAAATCTACTTCCAAAAGATCCCAGCCCTGAAAAGCCCACGGGGCAGTTCTCTGAAGGCAGTGGGTAGCCAGAGGTCAAATGGCAATGTGCAAGTGCAACAACCAAAGCTGGGAACATTTCCTAAAAACTCTTCTAATGATCTGGCTCCCAATTAATATTCTCTCTAAACCAATAGATGGTTTCTTTAGGAAAGATAATTTATGAGTTACTTGCACGAGTCTCCAGTGTCCAGCACCACCATCATTGAGATGAAGTGCTAAGGATAGAGTGAAATCCCTTAATTACTCTTGCATGTGTTGCATGTTGCAAGGTGCAGGAAGGCAGGGGGTGGGGAATGAAACATAATACAAAGTGCTGATACATTTCAGCCGCATAATAGCTTGATGAAGATTTCTAAATTTTTCAAAATGTCATTTCTTTCCAAAAGATGGATTATTTCTGTTTGGGGTTTCGTCTACCTAATTATTCCTGCCTTGATTACTTAACCACTCCAGATATTTCATCCCTCCATGCTATTATCATATTCAGCATGTTAGAAGTGTGGCAGCTTATTAGCACAAAGTAGACAATCCCGTTTCCAGGCAGTTAGGATGGGAAGAAAGGTGGGCTACCAAAGCGAATACCAGAAACTTCCCCACTGGAGCTGCTGGTCTAGAGGCAGCCTCTATCCACTTGCAGTGACACAAGCTTGTCTGAGGCCGAACCAGCCAAATCATCTTTTCTAAACAAGAGCCCTGACCCCAAGCCCAGACAGCAGAGCTGGCTGTTCAGCATCATGGCTGTACATTATATAGGCCTAGCGGGCTCCCCTAACCAACCACCAGTTGCCATCCAATTGGTGCAAACTCATGGCAGCCCCACTGGGTCAAACTAGAATGGCTCCATAGGGTTTCAAGACTGTGGCTTTCTGGAAGCAGATTGTTAGGCCTATCTTCCAAGGTGCCTCTGGGTGGGTTGGAACTGCCCATCTTCCCTATTGTCACTGACCTTGAGCCAATACCAAAGATTCTTCATGTCTCCTGCCATCAAGTCCATGCTGATTCCTACTGGCACTAGATGTAGTTTCTGAGGCTGTACATCTTAACAGGAGCAGAGACCCTCATCTTTCTTCGGAGGAGGAGCTGGTAGGTTGCGATTAGCAACCCAATACTTACCTGAATTTCTCTGAAGGAGTGGTTTTCAGACTTCAGCCTGGGAGGCTGGTTAAAGCCGAGACTGCTGGATTCCACCCCTACCCCTCGCCAGAGTCCCTCATTCAGTGGGTCCAAGGTGGGGCCAGGAGCCCTCATGGCATAGTGGGCTATGTGCTGGGATGCTAACCACAGTTCAAAACCACCAGCCAGATGGGTTTCTACTCTTGTAAAGAAAGAGTTACAGTCTTAGAAACTCACAGGGCAGTTCTACCTGGTCCTACAGGGTGCCCGTGGGTAAGAATTAACTCAATAGCAGTGAATGCATGTTTCACAAGTCCCCAGGTCTGCTGAGAATCTGTGCTCTAAGACATACTGTCTGCTTCCTTGTATAAAATAAATTAGAAAATGGCATGCTGTGGTTAGTGTCCGTGTTGGGTTGAAAACTAGAACCCTATACCAAAATCGCTGCCAAATTCAGAATGCAACCCACAGCAATCTTCCAGCCAAGAGTAGAGCTGCTCCATTGGGTTTCTGAGGCTGTATGGGAGCAGACAGCTTCCTTTCTCTTCTTAGGAGCAGCTGGTAAAGTTTGACCTGCCAATCATACTGTTTGCAGCCCTGCGCTTAGCCCACTGTGCCACCAGGGTTCCTTATCCACTTATTTATTTGATTTTGTAAATGCCCATCCAGGACAAGACCTCTGAATTAAATGAGCAAAATAACCCATTAGATATACTGTGGCAAGGGCTTCAATGTGGAAGAAAGATGGGAAGGAGAATGGGAGTGAGGAAGGGAGGAAGGGAGGGAGAAAAAGGGGAACCTGGCTGGAAAGGGCAGGTTCAAGAACATCTCCTGAAAGGATGATTCTGAATCTCTGCTCTGTGGCTAGACTAAAAAAGAAGGCTGTCTTTCTCGGTGCTTGGGGATAGCAAGGGTCACCAGTTGCTTCTCACTCCCATGGGGGCGATGGGCAAAGGGCAAGCCCGGAACCCAACGCCTGCCCAGAGCGCACCTGCCACACCAGGGAGGGAGGCTCACGCCCTTTGGCTGATCTCACTACCTGGAAACCTGCCAGACTTTGCTGCCTTTGAAAGTCTGTTCCTTAGAGCAATCCCAGCTCCCGGGGTATCATTGTTTCATGTCTATCTTTAAAAAAAATTTTTTTTATTCTAGTTTACTTAGCCGCCGCTGCCTGAAGTCTGTCCCTGGAGCAGCAGCCCGGAAGGCTGGGAGGGGCGCGATCAGCGCCCAGGCCTCCTGGCAAGCGGGTTTCTATTTCCCGATGATAAAGAATCGTTTATTAGAAGCTGATGAATTATGGCGAAACTGGAGCCAGCCCTCCAGGATGCTCACTTGTGATGCTCTGGGGCCTCTGTGCCTACTGAGGTCTGTTGATGCACACAGTGTGGCCACAGATCTCCTTGTCCCTGGAGCTTCTGGAGGGGACCAGGGAAGTGAGGGTGCCTCAGCCCCCTAGTCCCTAGACATTTCAAAGCGTCTCAGACCTTTGAGCTCCAAATGTGGTCCAGGGAGCAGGAGCATGGTCGGAAGCAAGTTAAAAAAAGTAAAGGCCTATCTCTGGCCCCTCCCCAGATCTACAGTTAGAATCTGCATCTTAATGAGATTCTATGGTAATTCATATTCTTCTTAAAGTTTAAGAATTCACACACACACACACACCGGTGTCCATGGCACAGAAAAGGTTAAGGTCTGGGTTCTCAGACGGGGGTGGGGATGTTCTGTTTCTGCTGTAGAAGCTGGGAGTGGAGGGTTTACCTGGAGGTTTGCCCTGGAACCGAGGCTGGAGAAATTAACATGTGGAATGAGTTAGTGGGGAAGGTCAGGAGTTGGGGTGGAGGGGCAGTGAATCCCAATTTGTCACCAGGGGAGGCTGGAAAGGTGGAGATGGGGTAAGTGGCCTCCACCTGCACGCTCCGGAAAGGTGGGGATGCCGGGTGCTGGGGGCTCTCCCTCTGCGGCATGGCCAGGCTGTAGGGCATTTTCTGACAATGAACCCACCCATTGCTGAAGGCGCACTGGAGACGCCAAGGCTAAGCACTTGGAACTCACCAGCAGCCCCTGGCAATCTGCTCGCAGGTAAAGCTAACAGCCTGGGAAACCCTGTGGGACAGTCCTCTGTCACATGGAGTCACGTTGAGTCCCAGTGGACTTGATGGCTGGCACCCAACAAGAAGCAGCTAGGCGTTATGGCAGATACAGAGTGTGGAGGAGGAACCAGCAGCGGCCGAAGCTGGCTGCCAGCCTGGAGTGGGTGTAGGATCACCTGTGTGGAGGTGGGGGGCGATGAGGGGGGGGTCATGACAAGCAGACTGGCAGGTGGGGAAGAAAACTGGGAGAAGAAAGAGAAAGCACAAGGTCCTAGGAGGCTCCTCCTGCCTCCCTGAATGGGAAGCAAGAGCAGCTGGCAGTGGCGGGGATCCCAGCATTCTGCTGGCTAGCGCCCCACATCCACGCATGCCTGTGTCTCCATTTCCTGCACTGGTGGAGGGCAGAGAGCTACTGAGTGTAGCAAAGTACAGGGGATCCAAGAAGAATTGATTTGGATTGGGTGGAAGGGCAAGGACCTGTACACACAAGCCTTTCTCGGTCCACGTCTGAACCTCCTTTGCCCTCATCTACTGGAGCCCCGGGAGCACCTTGGGTTAGGCACCGAATTGTTCAAACCCACCAGCCGCTCCTGGGGGTGAGGGTGGGGAATAATGCTTTCTGCTCCTGTCAACATTTCAAAACTGATAATAGGATCACTGTGAGTCAGAATCAACTTGGTGGCGGTGGGTTTGTGTGTATGTGTGTGTGTGTGTGTGCTGGGGGGCTTAACCAGAGCCAGAAAGGAGCCCTGCTAGTGCAGTGGGTTAAGCATCGGGCTTCTAACTGCAGGTTTCAAACACCCCAGCTGCTGCACAGGAGAAAGAAGAGGCTGTCTGCTCCCTGATTATAGATATAGATGGACAGTCCCAGAAACCCTAAGGAGCAGCTTTGCTGTGTCCTGTAGGATTGCTGGGTCAGAATTGACTCGATGGCACTAGGTTTGGTTTGGGTTTGGTACTGGAGTCAGGTGGTCATGAGAGGTGAAAGAGGCTTGAGTTAAAGCTCCTAAAATCCAGAATAGGCGCACCCTTCCAGACTCCCTTCCAGGGCTCTTTCTTCAGCCCTGGTCAGCCTTTGGTCAGCATGGAGCAGGTAGGCGAATGGAAGACACATGCCTACCAAATGGCTGGTTGTCCCCAAACTGGTTGTTGATGTTTTTGTCAGTTGCCATTGAGTTGCTTCCAACTCATGGGAACTGGGGCACAACAGAATAAAATTCGTCCTGCTCCTGTGTCAGCCTCACAATTGCCAGCATATCCAAGTCCACAGTCAAGGCCACTGGGTCAGTCCATCTCATCGAGGCTCTCCCATGCCCTCGCCTCGATGGCCCTCTGCTTCACCAAACTTGATGACCTTCCTGTGGCAATTAAGCCCTCCTGACAGCCTGTCCAAATATAAGCCAGTCAGTCCGTATCCTAGTATAATTCATAAAATTTTCCTTGGCAAATTTCTGAAAGTAGATCGCCAAACTTTTCTTCCTTATCTGTCTTAGTCTGGAAGCTCAACTAAAGTCTGTCTATCAGGAGTGATCCCAGTGGTATGTGAAATACCGGTGACATTGCTTCCAGCATTACAGTAACACATAAGCCACCACAATAGGACTGACAGCCGGGTACCCCAAACACCGATAGGGTAGTTAAACCACATGGTAATCAACTTGAATTTCAGAGGTTTCAACAAACTGTTAAATAGAGCAAATCTGCCCCAAGTGATGTGTATTTATTTACATTATGTTCCCTCTTCTTCTCCCATAAAGGGTTTGGTCTGATTTGAAGGAATCCTACCCTGTTTCCCCAAAAATAAGACAGTGTCTTATATTAATTTTTGCTCCCAAAGATGCGCTAGGTCTTATTTTCAGGGGATATCTTATTTTTCCATGAAGAAGAATA
>NW_022103923.1:3246809-3253369 GCF_000313985.2 Echinops telfairi
TAAAAACCAGGTCCAGTTATAATGGAAAGTAGAACCAGAGATCAAGACTATTGAGATTGGTGGCTTCTAATAAAAATAAATATGAAGTTCCATATTAAATCTGGAATGCATACGCCCTGGTATAAATTGTCGAAAGGGTGGCTTAGCAGCATCTCAGGTAAAAAAATAAATAAAATAAACTTTAATGACTAGTAACAAAGTGATTTTGCATGGACTGTGATCCACAAGGTCAGCAGTTCAAAACCACCAGTTGCTCTGTTGGAGAAAGATAGGGCTTTCTACTCCCATAAAGAGTTCCAATCTCAGAAACCCACATGGGCAGTTCTACTGTATCTTACAGCAGTGGTTCTCAACCTTCCTAATGCAGCGACCCTTTAATACAGTTCTTCATGTTGTGATGGCCCCCCAACCATAAAATTATGTTTGTTGCTACTTCATAGCTGTAATTTTTCTACTGATATGAATCAGGCAACCCCTGTGAAAGGGTCTTTCAACCTTCAAAGGGATCACGGCCCACAGGTTGAGAACCTCTGTCTTATAGGGTCTCTGTGTATCAGAATCGGCTTAATGGCAGTGAATTTGGTAAGTCGTTGAAAGCTTGGTATGGGAACTGAGGGGAAAGGAAGGTAGGGAAGAAGAAGAAGAAGAAAGAAAATCCTCCCCCAGTTTAATGGCTAGACTACTTCTGGAATATTTGGTTTACTTCTGAAAGTCACACCTGAAAAGGACATTGGCCAACTGGACACATTCAGGGGAGAGCAACCTATAAACTAGCCATGAACAGGGAACCAAACAGCAGACTGTGTGCTGGCTCCAGGCACACAAAATTACATAAGACCTAGCCCTGCTCTTCAGAAGCTCCTGGCCCACGGAGCAACTCACATAAAGAAGTATGCCACAGAAAGACAGAAGGTTAAATCAGACTGTGGGGTCTGGAAGGAAATTGAGAATGTTGTGAAATACTTTGGACTGGCTACTAGCCAGCCTTCAACACTCCCAACAGCTGGAGGAAGGAGTGTTTCCATTCTTGAGGGAAGGATCTAAATTCTGAATGGTTCATGCCCCGCATGCTTTACCAGCCGCCATCAAGAGGATTCTGATTTGTGGTGACCTCATGGGTTGCAGAGCATAACGACACTCATTTGGGTTTCTAATGAATGTAACCTTGCTGAAGAAGATCACAAGGTCCCTCCAGGTGGGTTTGACCCATCAACATTTCACTTAGCACTTGAACACGTAAGCAGGTGTTTGCATCCCTGTGTACCCAAAATACTGACTACCAAAAAGAAGACAAACTCATGGACGTCGAGTCCATTTCTACTCCCAGCAGCCCTATGGAACAGAGTAAAACTCCATAGAGCTTCCAGGATTCTAAATCTTGACAGGGGTAGACAGCCTGAACTTTCTTCTATGGAGCAACTGGTGGATTTGAACCACCAACTTTGCAATTAACAACCCAATGAATGCTTAAAACTGTGCCACGAGGACACCTTAAAACTCTGACTATAGTGGCTTTAACAAACAAGATGTGTGTTTCTCACGCTGTAGAAAGAGAGGACAAATGGGAAATATCGGTCCACTCCTCTTGTCTTTCTGGCATTCCAGAAAGGAGCAGGAAGAAGGGGGAATTCAGCCCCTGTCTCAGGAAACCCAAAGCAGTCCCTGTCACCCACAGTAGACGTCTGCTTACAATTCATCAGCCAAAACTGTGGCCCAGGGTTTCCCAACGTGGTTAATTATCAGGAATAGAGATTGGGTGCACCAACCAAAAATGAATGAGTTACCCATGGACTTCAAATGTCAGACCTGGTGCCATCCAGGGAGACAAGAAAGGCAGAGAGGAAATAGGTTTGTTGGGGTTGGGGATGGCAGTTGATTGGCTTGGTCATGAATGTGTGAACTGGAGAAGAGTGTGGAATATTTGCAAACATAGGCGTTGAGTGGACAAATTTGATGGATTACAAATGGAGAGTGCTGTGTGGTTAAGTCTCAGAGGTAAGTCGCCAGCACAGAAGTGGTGATCGAATGCCCCTTCGAAGAAGGAAACACAGAAGATATGAATACTACAGCAATGTGTAGTGAAGGAAGTAGAAGATGCCCAGTTGTGAGAATAGCACCTGGAGTCTTAAAGGCTTGTTTTCAAACAAGCAACCATCCACATGGAAGAAACACACCAATATGTGTGATCCAAGAATTACAAATGATATCACCTAAATCTGAAGAAAGGAATGGTATCAGAGCTTAATTGTGAAATTATGGTTTACAAAGGCTACTGATAACAGTAGAAACCCAAAACACATTCACAGGATCCACACACGGAATAAGCCTCCGGTGATTCCCCTCTGACCATAAACAAGGGATGAGAACAACCTGGTTATCAGACAGAGACTTAAATGATAAATCTGACATGAATGGTTAAAACCTTGTCATTTGATCTCCCTTTTGTTACCTTTTGAGCTTGATCTAGCTTTTAATATTTTCTGGGGTTTTGTTCTTTCAAATTGGGGCTTATCTCTGCTTTATTTTGTTATTGTTGGTAGCGTTCTTGATTCTCTGCTATATACCTTTATTGTTTGGTATAGGAAACCTAGGTTCGGAGAGCCTATAGAAACAGTAACTAGAATAAGAGTTCCTGGAGGGTAGAGCAGAGGATAGGGGGTAATGAGGAGCTGATGCCAAGGAGGACAAGAAGGAAGACAATGTTTTGAAACTGATTGTGGTAGCGATTATGCAACACTGCTTGATATGACTGAATTATTGAATGGTATGATGTCTGGATTATGTCCTAATAAAATGGTTTGAAAAAATTAATTAAAATGAAAACTTTTGTATTAGAACTTATAATCCAACAAAAAAGAATTGGTCATCTAAGGTGGGGGGTAGGAGACAGGGGGGAGAAGGTGTGGTCCCTCGGGGAAGAAGTCCAGAGTGAGGAAGGAAGGCTGGGGGGGGTGGGTGGATCCAATTGGCATTTTGGCAGGAGGATGGTAGGAAGAGAGGAGTCTGTAAAGTGTGCTGGGAAGAGCCAGAGAAGAGAGGGAACACTGAGAAAACCCAGTGCTGATGAAAGAAGATGCTTCCGTGTAGGGACAAGAACTGCAGTATCTGAAGGCTTGGACAATGTGAGTCCTTAAGGAGCAAATTAGCCTTGTGCTGTAGATGGAGCTGCTTGGAGGTGGTGACAATGCTGTGGATGTAGAAGGCAGTGAGCCCACTATTCATTGTCATAAAGATTCTCTCAGGCCCAGAGAGGCATGGACATCCCTCAGGAGACCCCAGGGCAGTTAAGGGGAACCACCCACACACTAGTAGCCACATCTTGCATCTATCTACCTTTGATAAGGTTTGATGGTTGCCTTGGAAGTTAAACAAATTAAATTGATCTTGAACCAAGTCTAATTTGTCATTTTCACCTCTCCTTGAACCTGGACTGGACTCTGATCTGACCCAGCACAGAGGTTCAAATCACATAAGATAAAGACAGAAAAGTGAAGGTTGGCTTTGGCAAAGGTGATCAGTATTGCCCTTTGGCTGAGCCATTTCAGAGGGGTGGCAGTCGGTGGGACCAGATTTCAGGGAGTTGATCTGCTATGGAATCAATTGCAACTTATTGGGACCCTGTAGGACAGAGTAGAATTGCCTCCTTTGGATTCTCAAGACCTTAAATCTTTCCAGAAGCTTTCACATGCTTATGGGTCAATTGAACATACCATGGCTTTGGGTCAGGTTCATCCTAGTCCTCAAAGTAACATCCTTGCTCTGCAACACTTCAAAGAGGTCTTGGGTAGCAGATTTACCCAATGCCATGCATTGTTTGATCTCTTCACTGCTGCTTTCATGAACATTGACCACGGATCCAAGCGAGACAAAATCCTTGACAACTTCAGTCTTTTCTCCATTTATCATGATTTTACCTATTGGTCCAGTTGGGAAGATTTTTGTCTTCTTGACATTTAGTTGTAATCCATCCTGAAGCTTGAAATCCTTGAACTTCATCAGCAAGTGCTTCAAGTGCTTCAAGTCCTCCTCACTTTCAGCAAGCAGGCTGTTAATAAGCCTTCCTCCCATCCTGATACCACATTCTTCTTATAATCCAGCTTCTCTGATTTCCAAGATTTACTTACAGGATGATTTTCTCTGTATTGTCTGTCCCCTTTCCTTCCCTCCATTCAGCACGTTTTCTACCTCAGGGGAGGCATACGACAGGACAGAAAGTAGACATAGCCTGCCATTCTTTCTGACCTTTGTTTTCCCAAAAGCCTATGTGCCCCAGAGGGAAAGAAAATTTGTGGGGATGTAAAAAGTTACCTTGAAGAGACATGAAGGTGGAACATTCCCTCCTTACTAGAAAGGGATTCCCCTGGGATGGAGGTGGGGAAGGAAAGGACAGAGAGAAAGTTCTTTGGGTCCCCAGAGGCTGCAAGATCCAAGAGAAACGGCCCTGTGGAGGATCTAAATGGAACGCAAGACTATAGACAGCCTCAGAAAAGACTTGCAAGCTTTGAGCATCAAACACACAGCAGAAACCCCAACCCAGCAGGACCATAGGAGCAAGGGCAATGAACAAGGCATGGTCTAAGCAGGGATGGCTAGTCAGATAGCCACGGCCATCCCCACCACATGCTCGTGGAATACCCTAGAGAAGGGGAAGTCTTCCAAAAGTGTCAAGGATTCCATTCAGTTCTCTACCAGCCCGTGAAATGGGTTCTCTGAATCAGCATTTCATCCAAGTTATAGAAAACAAACCAATATAGTATGTAACTCCTAATAAAGTAACCAATCTAGGCATTAAGTGCCAGCTGCTGCTAATATCACATGTATGGTTTAAAGAAATATAAAAATATGGAGCCTTAAAAGAAGACAAATAAATGGCCAATAAGTACATGAAATGATGACTAACATCATTAGAGATCCAAATCAAAACAACAACAACAACAACAAAAAACCACTCACTGCCATTGAGTCAGTTGCTGCCAATTCATAACAACCTTTTAGGACAGGGTAGAACTGTCCCTGTGAGGTTCCAAGACTGGAACTTTTTACACCAGTAAAAAGCTCTGTCTTTCTCCCATGGAGCAGCTAGTGGTTTCAAACTGCTAACCTGGGGAATTTCAGGCAAATGCGTAACCACTATGCCACCAGGGTTTCTCATTACACAACAGGGAAATGAAAATCTCACCACCACAAGATACTTCATCACCCACACGCACGCACATTAAGATGGCTGTTATTTAAAAAATTGAAAAGAACAAGTCTTGCTGAGAACATGCAGACATTTGTAGGGATGTAAAATGGTGCAGTCCCCATGGGAAAGCTTGACTGTTCCTCCAAAAGTTAAATATAGACATTTGTATACCAACGGTCACTGCAGTTCTATTTACAATAGTCCACAGCTGGAAATATATATATATTTTTGACTGTGTGGATCATAACAAACTTGAGAAGAGTGGGAATTCCAGAGCACTTCACTGGGCTCCTACGCAACTTGTACATAGATCAAGAGGCAGTTGTGAGAACACAGCAAAGGACTATTGCATGGTTTTAAATCAGGAGAGGTGTGCATTAGAGTTGTATCCTGTCACCATACTTGTTCAAATGTATGCTGAGCAAATCATTAAAGAAGCTGTATTTTATGAAGAAGAATTTGGCATCAGGATGAGAGGAAAGCTTATTAACAAGCTGTAGATGACACAACCTGATTTGCTGAAAGTGAGGAGGACTGATGAAGATCAAAAATTGCAGCCTTCAGTATTGATTACAACTCAATGTAAAGAAGACCCAAGTCCTCACAACTGAACCAATAGGTAGCATGATAAATGGAGAAGAGATTGAAGTTGTCAAGGATTTTGTCTGGCTTGGATCCACAATCAATGCTCATGGAGGCTGTAGTCAAGAGGTCAAAAGAGGCAACGCATTAGGTAAATCTTTTTCACAAGACCTCTTTAGAGTATTGAAAAGTGAGGACTTGGGAGCACCTGACCCTAAGTCATGGTATTTTCAATCGACTCATTTGCATGTGAAAGTTTGGCTTTTATAAGGAAGACTAAAGAAAATTGATGTGGTTGAATTGTTGTGCTGGAGAAGAATATTGAATGTATCGTGAGCAAACAAATCTGTCTTGGGGGAAGTACTGCCAAGAATGCTTCATAGAGGCAAGAATGGCAAGATTGGTCTTACATACGTTGGGCATTCTGACAGGAGAGGCCAATTCCTGGAGAAGGATATCATGCTTGGTAAAGCAGAGGGGCAGAGAAACCCTCAAAGAGATGGATTGACAGAGTGGCTATAACAATGGGTTCAAGCATAAGAACAATTGTGAGGATGGCGCAGAAGCAGGTAGTGTTTGGATCTGTTGTACTATGAGTCAGAGCCTACTCGATGCCACCTAACAACTGTGTAAACCATTTTGCTTGATATGAACTTGTGTCTTTATATACATATATGTGTCACCGGTTTTGCTTCTCCAGAAAACCCAGCCTAACACAAGCACAATGAAGTATTCTGGAATTCCCATTCTTCTCAAAGCTACCCATAGTTAGTTAAAGTACACACACTTGAAT
>NW_022103923.1:3253885-3255481 GCF_000313985.2 Echinops telfairi
AGTTCCTGGAGTCTTGATTTTCACAAATGCTTCTGTTTCAGCTCAGACTTCTTCCTTCAGTACTATCAGTTCTTGATCATGTGCTACCTCTTGAAATGGCTGAATGTCAACCAATTCTTTTGGATACAAGAACTTGGGGTATTCCTAACATCTTGTGATGCAGCCTACATTGTTCAGTAGTTTGACTATAGAATCCTTTAACATTGCAACTAGAGACTTGAGGTTTTTTTCCCTCAGTTCCTTCAAATTAAGATATGCTTTGCACATTTCATTATAATACTTTACTTTGTCTTCTTGAGCTGATCTTTGAAATTTTCTGTTCGGCTCTTCTACGCTAACATTTCTTCCATTTGCTTAGCTACTCTACATTCAAGAACAGGTATTAGAGTCTCCTTTGACATTCAATTTGTTCTTTTCTTTCTCTCCTGTCTTTTTAATGGATTTTTGCTTTCTTCATTTATGATGTTCTTCATTTTATCTCACAACTCCTCAGGTCTTCTGTCATTAGTGTTCAACGTGTCAAATCTGTCTTTTAATTCAGATGGGATATACATGAAATTGTATTTTGGCTAACATGAACTTGTGTTTGAATGTTCTCCAACTTCAACCTGATATTGCATAAAAGTAATTGATGGACTGTTCCACAGTCAGCCCCCAACCTTGTTTTGGCTGATGACATTGAGTTTCTTCATTGTCTCTTCTCACAGATTTAGTCAATTGGATCCCTGTATATGCCATCTGGTGAGAGTCATATGTATAGCCACAGTTTGTGTTATTGAATAAAGGTGTTTGCAATGAAGAAGTCACTACTCTTTCAAAATTCTATCATTTGATCTCCAGTTTCATATCTATCATCAAGGCCATATCTTCCAACTATTAATCCTTCCTCTTCATTTCTAACTTTTGAATTCTAATTACCAGTAAATATTTCATACCAAAGAAGTTGATAGAAGTCTTCAATTTCTTCAACACTGACATTAGTGGCTGCTGTCTGGAAAAATAATTGTATTAACTTAACTCCCTGATAGGCATATAGATATTATCCTATCACAGATAGCATTGTACTTCAAGATAAATCTTGAAATGTAATTTGTTTGTTTGTTTGTTTTTGTTTTAAATCATTTGATTGGGGACTCATACAGCTCTTATCATAATATATGCATACATCCATTGTGTCCAGCACATTTGTACATTTGTTGCCATCATCATTTTCAAAACATTTTCTTTCTACTTGAGCCTTTGGTATCAGCTCCTCATTTCTCCCCCTCCCTCTCCTACCCTTCCTCCCTCACAAACCCTTGATAATTTATAAATTATAATTATTTATCCATGTCTTACACTGACAGATGTAGATCACCCTGTTGTCCATCCCCCAGGGAAGGGGTTATTTGTAGATCATTGTGATCTGCTCCCCCTTTCTCCCCTCACCTTTCCCTTACCCTCCTGGTATTGCTACTCTCATTATTGGTCCTGAGAGATTTATCTGTCCTGAATTCCCTGTGTTTCCAACTCTTATCTGTACCCATGTACATGCTCTGGTCTAGCCGGATTTGTAAGGTAGAATTGGGATCATGATAGTGTGGGGAGGTGGGGGGG
>NW_022103923.1:3256353-3259858 GCF_000313985.2 Echinops telfairi
CCTCTCCCATGTCCCCCCGGAACCATCGGTACCATTGTTTTCTCCTCCGGATTGTTTATCCTGCCTATCTTATCTAGCTAGGCATGTAGAAATAATAATAAGCACAAAAACAAGGCAGAGCAAAAGAAAACCCAAAACCTAACAACAACAACAAAAAAGAAAAGCCTATAAATAATTCCAAGTCTGTTTGTTCACCTTAAGTTGTGTTTACCAATAGAATCTGATGGGGTACCATGCCCTAGCCCTAAAGTCTATTTTTGGAATTCCCTGGGGACTTCACTGCTTTGCTCCCCTTGCTGCTCTGTTGCACACCCTTAGCGTTTCACCCCAGTGTGGTAGGGTCAGATCAGGTGCAATTCCTGCACTGTGCCTCAAGTGTTGTCCTTCATAGCACTATGGATCAGTGAGAAAGGTCTTGTCTTATGGTGGGGCCGACCCTATAGTCCTCTCTTTGCATTGGGTGCTCTAAGCAGGAATATCGACCTAGTAACTTGGTGGGCCAGGTTGTGTTGCATTCTCTCTCCTTCCCTCTTTTTTGCTCCTGTGTGCTCTGATCAGACACGTCCCTCCCCTGGCCTGTAGCTTCAGTGATGTCCTCTATAGTGCATTTTTCTGGGAGGGGCCAGGCAGGTGTTCACGTAGTTGGGGTTGGGGCTGGCCCCACAGACCACTCTATTGGTTTCCTGATTCATGATGGTATGTTGCATTCACATCTTGGTGCACCGGGTTGAAGTCTGGTTCTTCTCTCCCTCTCCTGTGAAAATATAAACAACAACCTCTCCTTGGTTGGGTTAGTGCCCAGTTCCCCCACTACCCATGTCTTTTTTTTTCCTTTCCCCATCTTTTTTAGTTGGCTACCATATGTGTCCCTGGATTGGGTCTGGCCCCGCCATAGTACCTGGACCTCACCTCAGGAATGTATGTATATAGTAGCTTTTCCCCTATGCCCCTCTTGCATTTTTGAGCTTACCTCAGCGGACTCATTTTGTACTTGTCCCTTTTTGCTTGGCTGACTTCGCTTAGCATGATTTCCTCCAGTTCTTGCCATGTGGCACTGTGCTTCGTGTGTTCATTACTGCTTTTTAGGGATGCATAGTACTCCATTATATGTATGTACCACCATTTTTTAATTAATTAATCTGTTTGTGGAAATTTGGGCTGTTTCTAACTCTTTGCAATTGTGAACTTCACCATGATGAATATTGGAGCACAGTTGTCTAGCCGTGGTTTATTTCTTGCCTCTTATGAGTATATGGCCAGTAGGGGGATTGCTGGGTCTTGATGGTAGCTCAATTTCCAAATATTGCCAAGTCAATTTCCATAATGGCTGTATATACCTACAGGTCCACCAGCAGTGGATGAGAGTTCTTATCTCACCACAGCTCCTCCACCACTTGTTGCTTTCTGATTGTTTGAATTGGGCTGTCTTTAAGGGTGTTAGGTGTTATCTCATAGTTGTTTCAAATTTGCATTTCTTTTATGGCTAAAGATCAGGAACATTTTCTCATATGTTTATTGACCATTCAGATTTCTGGCCTTGTGAAATTTCTGTTCAGGTCCTTTGCCCACCTTCTCAGTGGGCAATTAGTTTTTTTCTTTTTGTAAGCTAGCAAAGTACTGTAGATTTTAGTAATAAAGCCTTTATCTGATGTGTCATTGCTAAAGATGTTTTCCCAGTCTGTGGGCTCTCTTATTAATCTCTTGAATTCTTTCAATGTACACAGGTGTTTTATCTTCAGTATATCCCACTTGTCAATTAGTGCCTCATCTGTATTTGTGTCCTTCCCTATTTCCAATAGCCTGTGTTCCCTGTGCCAAACTAATCAGCTTTGTTCCAATTCCCTCATTGATGGCCCTAATAGTTTGGGATTTTACCTCAAGGTCTGTGATCCACCTTGAGTTTATTTTTGTGCATAAAGTGAGGTAAGGGTCTTGCTTTATTTTTCTGCAGGTAGATATCCATTTTTTCCAATACCATTTGTTGAAGAGAGCATCCACTTCCCATTTGGTAGTTTTGGGTGCCCTTATCAGTTGACTGTATACTGGTGATTTTATTTCTGGACTTTCCGTTCTTTTTCATTGGTCTGAGTATCTGTCATACCAATACCACGCTCTTTTGACTACTGTGGCTGTATAATAGGTGCTAAAGTCAGGTAAAGCTAGCCCTCCCACTCTATCCTTCTTCTTGAGCAGTTCTCTGCTAATTTGGGGCTTCTTCCCTCTCCATATGAAGTTGGTAATCAGTTTTTCCAATTCTTTGATGAAAGATGATGGTATTTGTATTGAGATAGCATTAAACTTATATAGTGCCTTGGGAAAAACTGACAATTTTACTATATTGAGTCTTCCAATCCACAAGCATGGGATATTCTTCCATTTGTTGAGGTCACTCTTGATTTCTTGTAATAGTGTTCTGTAATTTTCCTCATACAAATCTTTTGAGTTTTTAGTCAGATATATCCCTAGATATTTCATTTTTTGCTTAGCTATTGTGAAGGGTCCTGCCTTTTTGATCCCCTCTTCTGTGGTCTTGTCTGATAGACTTCTGTTTCTTGATGATGTATCCTGCCACTCTGCCATATTCCTCTATTGTTTCCAGCACTCCCCTTGTAGGGATTTGGGGATTTTCCAAATATAAAATCATATCATCTGTAAATAATGATAGTTTACCTCTTCCTTCCCCAGGTGAATACCTTTGATGTCTTTTCTTTGGCATATGTTGTTAGCTAAGACCTTCAGTATGATCTTAAATAAGAGTGGGGACAAGGGCCATCCTTGTCTGGTCCCCTTTTTCCGGAATTATTTTTGTCTTTTCTCCATTGACTACCACGTTGGCTGTTGGTTTTTCATATATAAGCTTATATTATATTAATGAATTTTCCTTCCATTCCTATTTTCTTGAGTGTCTTAAACAGGAATGGGTTTTGGATGTTGTCAAATGCTTTTTCTGCATCTATCAATATTGTCATGTGGTTCTTACAATTTTTCATGTCAATGTGGCAAATAATATTAATGGTCTTTCTTATATTGAACTATCCCTGCATCCCTGGTATAAATTCCACTTGGTCATGGTGGATTACTTGTTTTATATACTTTTGTATTCTACTGGCCAATATTTTGTTAAGGATTTTTGCATTGATGCCCATTAGGGATATTGGTCTGTAGTTCTCGATTCTTGTGGGATCCTCGCCCAGTTTAGATATTAAAGTTATACTAGATTCATAAAAAGAGTTCATGAGTTTGCCATCTTTTTCTATGTTCTGGAAGAGTTTGTGTAGGATTGGTGTCAGTTCTTCCCTGAATGCTTGGTGGAATTTTCCTCTGAATCCTTCTGGCCCAGGGGATTTTTTGTTGTTGGTAATCCCTTGATAACCTTGTCTATTTCTTCTATTGCTATGAATCTGTTGAGATTCTTAACATCCATCTGGGATAGTCTAGGGAGGGATTGTTTTTCCAAGTATTTGTCCATGTCTTCCAAGTTGTTGAATTCATTGGAGTACAGGCC
>NW_022103923.1:3260084-3282458 GCF_000313985.2 Echinops telfairi
TCAACTCTGCTTTCATTGCTGTAAGTTTTGTGTCAGCATATCAATCATAAGTCTTTCTTCCTTTTTCACGTATGCATATATTGCTACCAATCTTCCTCTGATAACTGCCTTTGTTGTGTCCCAAAGGTTTTGGTACATATCATCATTCTCAATGATTTTTAGAAACTTCCTAATTTCATCTCTTATCTGGGCCAGTATCCCTTGTTTTCTTAATTGTCCTTTTGTTGATTTCCAGTCTTATGGCATAATGGTTGGAGAGAGAAGTCTGTGTATTTTCTATGTGCTTGAATTTACACAGATTCGACTTGTGTCCCAGCATGTGGTCTATTTTTGAGTATGTGGACTTGAAAAGAATGTAGATTTTTTTACATTCGGGTGGAGAGTTCTGAAAATATCAGGTCAAATTGTCTAATTGTAATGTTTAGATCTGTAGCCTCCTTGTTAAGCTTCTTTCCCTGTGATCTATCTTTCTCAGAGAGTGGTGTATTAAAGTCACCTAGTATAATTGTTGAGCCTGTAATTTATTTTACATCCTTTGTAATGTTTGACGAATGTCACGGGACTCTCATTTTATTATTATGCTCACTGGTTCTTGGTCTACTTTTCCCTCAAGCATTGTATAGTGCCCCTCCTTATCTCTTGATAAGGTTTGTGCCTTGAGATCAATTTTGTCTGAGATTAGGATTGCAACTCTTGCTTTTGTTGAATTGCCATTTGCTTGGTATGTTTTTCTCCAGCCTTTGATTCTCAGCCAATTTTTGTCTATACTCTTGAGATGTGTCTCCTGTAGGCAGCAGATTGATGGGTTGTGTTTTCTAAGCCAGAGGTATATCACCACAGATGGTGGGCAGAATTGAACTAGTCGGCTAGATCACCGTGTAGGTCGGGCAGAGCTTCCCGCAGCAGCATGGATCACTGGAGAGTGTTTTCAGAGCTGCCTAGGCCATGTGAGGCGCTATGGCAGGCTGGATGAAGTTCCCTTAGCCACGTGGGACTGTGGAGAATGGCAGGGGCTCCCCCAGCCATGTGGAGTGCAGTGGAAGGTGGGCAGGGGTTCCTCTAGCTAAGTGGAGCACCCCAAAGAGTGGGCAGGACTTCCCCCATCTGCTTAGAGGGTCTTGGAGGGTAGACATGAGTTGCCCTGAGGCAGAAGGTGGGTGGGATTTCCTCACCTATGCGTTACTCTGTAGAGGGCAGAGCTCCCCTGCTGGATGGAGGGCAGGCATAATTGCCTTAGGTGAGGGGAGTGGCCTGAAGACTGGCAGTGGTGTGTGAAAGGAAAGAGAGGAGAAATAAAGAATAAAAACTGAGCCTGCTGAAACTATAGGGAGAAAGAGAGAAGAGAGAGAAACAATTGTAACGATATAGCTGAAGGCCTGATCACCTGACTCTGGGTCTGGAGGAGTTTAAACCCTGTTCTGGGGCAGCAGCAAGCTGTGGCTGTGTTGAGATAAAGCCTTGAGCTGCCCAAAGGAGCCCAGCTCTGGCCGAGACTGTGGCAGGTCTAAGGTTAAGCCTTAGCCGGCCTCCAGAGTGGTAAGCTACAAGCCCACAGCTCCTTAAAAGCTAGCAGATCTGTGCCTACTTCTCTTTATGATGATCCTCCTGCGACCTGGCAGTGTGGAATTTTCCTTTCAGTGACTTTCCTGCGCTAATTTCTGTGGAGTCCCTCAGGTGTGTGTTACTCTGTCACCCTCTTGCCAGAAGTCTTAAATATTCTTATTGACAATTAATGAAATGCCATTCCTCTTGAATTTATCAATCCTCACATGGTAAACCATATGATTGTCTGAATCAAAATGGGCAATAGTTCCAGTCACTAATGCCTAGGATAAGCATTAGATTGTTAAGCACAAGGTTGTATGTTCAAGCCCACAAGCCACTCCAAGTGAGAGAGATGAGACTATCCTGCTCCCTTAAAATTGCACAGCCTTGGAAATCCTTTGTGCTATGAGTTAGAATTGAATTATATGGCAGTGGAGAAGCCCTGGTGGTGTAGTAGTTTCATGTTGGGCTGCAATTCACACTGTTGGCAGTTCAAAACCACCATTAGCTCCATGGGGGAAAGAATGGACATTCTAATCTCGTAAACAGTTACAGTCTTGGAAACCCACAGGAGGTTGCTATGAGTCAGCATTGACTCGATGGCATTGACTAGAGGGATGAGGTGGGGATATCAATCTTTATACCTTCAATTTCATTTTTGACCATTTTCAATAATCATAGTTGTATTTTGTACATTCCAATTGTTAATTTTTGAGTCATAACCCACCAACAAATGAGGGTCCCCAAAACTTTACTTCATGCATGTCACTAAGATCGAGTCTACTTTTGGCAGTGCTTTCTCAATCATTTTTGAGTGCCTTCCAACCTAAGGTGCTTATTTTCAGGCACTGTATCTGATGATGTTCCTCTACTATTCATAAAGTTTTCAATGGCTAATCCTTTAGAAGATAACAATCTGTTCAGTCTTAGTCTGGAAGCTATTGTTGGTCTATTCTTAGTCTGGAAGTTCTTCTGAAACTTGTTCACCAGGAGTGACCCTACTGATATTTGAAATAACAGTGACATGGCTTCCAGCATCACTGCAACACACAAGCACCACAATACCACAAACTGACAGACCATTGGTGAACAGACAAGTGATGAACAGACACAACACACCATGGATAAACCTTTCAAACATATACCTGAATGGAAATAACCAGTAACAACAGGACAAAGATTGCATGATTCCACTTATTAGTTAAATTCATAGAGGTAGGAAGTAGATTAGAGGTTACCAGGATATCTGAGGAGGGACAATGGGGAGGTTTCTGTTGGGGTGATGAAAATATTTTGGAAATAGATATTAGTGGTGGTTGCCTAATGTTGTGAATGTAATTAATGTTATTACATTTTATGGTATGTATATTTTACAATAAAAGAAAAAATGTAATGAGCCTAAATCTAATCAAGTCCCTAATTCCAACTACCAAATTACAAAAGGTACATGAGATAGATGAATGAATATGTTAAACTATACCACAGGGATGCAATCAGCAAAACCCACAGTAGGGAAAATTCTATGGGACAAATGACCAGATTTTTCAACACCAAATAAATTGCAAGAAAGAGAGAGCAGCAGGGAAAGGACAAATGACAGATTAAGAGACTTAAAAAACATATCATTGATCACAGTGTGCAGACCTTAGGTGGATCCTGATCCAAAGACTCATCAAAAAAATTAAGTGTCTGATGCAACTGTAAATGTGAACATTGGCTATTTGATGATATTAACAGATAACTGTTAGCTTTAGATGGGATAATAAATGGTTATGGCAGAAAAAATATCTTTTAGAGATAGATATTGAAATATTTACATTTAAATACTATAATGCTTGGGATTTTCTTTAGAATAGTAGTGGTGTCAGGAGGAGTAATGCAATGAAGTTGGTATGAGTTCATAATTGTTGGAGTTGGGTAATGGGGACATGAGAATTCATTATCCCAGTTGGTCCACTTTTATGTATGTTTGGAATTCTTCATAAAACAGACATAAGAGGGTGGGGGTGGCCTGGTGGCACAGTGGTTGTGATAGATGGGGTTGACTAGAGAGGCAAATCCAGTGACACTCATATATGTGTAAGAAAGAGCTTTATATCAAGAAGTAGTTGTATATTAGGAAAACATCCCAGCCCAGTCCAAATCAAGTCTATAAGTCTGGTACAAGTCCATAAATCCCTCTTCAAACTCACGCCACCACAAGCAATGATGCAAAATGCAGGATGATCACCAGTAGTGAGTACAAAGTCTTGTGGATCCAATGGTGATGGGCATTTCCCAGGAGTCTGGCAGGTCTCAATGTGGTTCGCCAGCAGGAAGGTGAAGCAGAAAGAATGTGTGGCCTCCCTCCAGGGAGAAAGAGGAAGATGCTGCCTCAGAGAGCCATTTATCTCAGTCACCCTCCAATCAAGCTGCAGACTGATTGACAGTCTAAACTCTGCCCAGATGCTCCTACAGGAGCCATGTTGGCACAAAAACACTATCTCAGTGGTTAAGCACTTTCTAAAATAAAGGTCAGCAGTTAGAAACCACCAGCCGCTCCTCGGGAGGAAGATATGACCATCTGCTTCCAGGAGGATTACAGCCTCAGAAACCTTATAGGGCAATTCTACCTTGTCTACCCCTGGAGAACAATGAGTAGGGTAGGGAAGAGGGGCAGAGAAAATAAGAGAGGGGTGAGGATAGAAAGGGGAGAAAACAGAATGGAAGAAAAGGCAGGGGAAGGACAAAAATCGCATGGTTTTCTTGCCAGTATGAAGCAGTAAAAACTGTGTGGCAATGTCGTACAGTCCTTCATTTGGGCAGGACTATTCACAGCCAGTTGTGAGGATGGTCCAGGACTATGCAGTGTTTCCTTCTGTTGTACATAGGGCTGTTATGAGACACAACCAACTCAATGGCGCCTAACAACACAGTAAATTCACGATTAGGAGTCCTGATGGCACAATGGGTTAGGCGTTGGGCTGCTAACAGCAAAGTCAGCAGTTCAAAACCACCAGCCACTCCTCAGGAGAATGAGGAGGCTTTCTACTCCCATAAAGAGTTACAGTCTCAGAGACCCATAGGGGCAGTTGTACTATGCCCGTAGGGTCTCCATGAGTAGGGACAGACTCTGTGGCAGTAAGTTTGGTTTGGTTTTGAATTCACACCCAAGCCATAGTGGCACTCTGGGTTAGTCACTGGGCTACCAATCGAAGGTTGGTGGCTCAAGCCCATCAGCCATACTGTAGAGGAAAGATGAGGCTTGTTAGTTCTTGTTAGTATTTACAGTCTCGGAAACCCTATATAAGGTGCCTATAAATCAGAATGGACTCAGTGCCAGTGGGCTTATTCAGAGCCAAAGGTTTTATTCCATCATCCAGGGGGTCCCCATGGGTCAGGAGATGGCTGACAGCCACTAACAGCAGTCCATACCAACCACAACTGCAAAGGGAAGACTCAGCTAATCACAGCCTCATTTGCTCTCCCCT
The DNA here is from genome assembly GCF_000313985.2 of Echinops telfairi. NCBI lineage: Eukaryota > Metazoa > Chordata > Mammalia > Afrosoricida > Tenrecidae > Echinops > Echinops telfairi. Next base: position 3,265,100 of record NW_022103923.1, read on the forward strand.
TTGACTTAAAGCCCTCTGGGATTTTTACAGACACTTTCTTGAACCTTCTGTCTGGGTCCTGTGACTTGGGGGTGCAAGTGTCTCTGAGGGAGAAAGTGGCTCCCTCCATACCAGAATCAGAAATGAGGGCAATTCGTTTACCCTTGAGAAGTAAACTAAGCCATCAGTATTTCATGTGTCAAAGCAAAGTCATCTAACGGGAGGGGGATGCGCAGGCAGGGAGACTTGGCAACAGGCTGCTTTCAGTTATTAGGAAATTGGAATGTGTCTGTCACCTGGCGACGTGGGGAGGTCGGACCTGGCTGCCTTCCATTTCTCCCTCCAGAATCCCTCTCCTCCCTCCTCCACCTGCTCAGATGACCTAGATGGCTTCCATCAGCAGGCTCCCCTGTCCTCAGCCTTATGGTGGAGGTCAGCCCATGGAAAGCCTTGGAAGGTAATCATAGGGACAAAGAGTGTGGTCCACCCCCCTGGTTCCTTTCCTGCAAGAAAGCCTCAGACTCCTTCAAGAAAGTCATTCATCACCCTTCTTAGGACACTGTGTCCCTTCAAACTATGTTGGAATACTAACACTATAGCTGTGGATATAACCTCGTTTGTGAACAGAGGTTCCTGGTGGTGTTAATGAGGCCTCTGTGTGGCATGGATCCTAAACCTAATCACCTCTAAGTTATAAGAAGCAATATTTACATAGTGACAAACCAGCACAATTGGGGAAGTCAGATGTCACCTCAACATCACCAAGGCACTGAGGAATGTCAGGGCTTCAAAGCAGGCTTTTACTCCAAGAACCAACGGAGAGGAAGAGAGAGCCTTTCCCTAGAGCTAATTCCTGAATTGGGACTTCTAGCCTCTGGAACTGAAAAAATAAAATGGTCCTCTTTAAAGCCATCCACTAGTGCAGGGGTCCTCAAACTTTTTAAACAGGGGCCAGTTCACTGTCCCTCAGACCCGTTGAACGGTCGGACTATAGTGTTTTTAAGAAAACTATGAACAAATTCCTATGCACACTGCACATTATCTTATTTTGAAGTAAAACAACAAATGGGGCAAAAATACCCGGCAGGCCGGATAAATGTCCTCGGTGGGCCGCATTTGGCCCATGGGCCGTAGTTTGAGGACACCTGCACTAGTGTTTGTGTTTTGGTTTTGTTTGTTTGTTTGTTTGTTTGTTTGTTCGGTGAGACAGGTTTTTTGGCACATAATCCACATATTACCTAATTCAGTAGTTCAATCATATCAAGAAGAGTTGTACAAGCATTACGACAAACAATATTAGAACACGTTTTTCTCTTTCTTGTACTCATTTGCTCCCCATTTCCCCACAACCTCCCCTGCCATCCCCCCCTAAACCTCTATGCTGTCTCTATGGATTTACCTAGCCTTGGTTTCATATACAGAAAAGCATACGAAAAAACGAAACTAACAACAATAACAAAGTAAAACAGAGGAGAAATCTCAATCAACGAGAAAACATAAAAACTAGCACAAATGTCAAATGGATCCAAGGGGAGATCAAAGAAGAAGGCCTGACTAACTGCATCTGCAGTGACCCACTTCCCAATGCACTTTGCATGACAGCAAGGCTCTTCACAGCCCTGGTCCGTGGCCGGAGGAAAAGCCACCCACCCTGTGATGCTAGCAGCAGCATGGCAAACGAAGAGAGGAGCCCTGACCACACAACGGTTAAGCACTTGGCCGCTAACTGAAAAATCAGAGGGGGGAACTGACCAGGCACTCCACTACAGAAAGGTGGCACACCATTGGCTTCCATCAAAATGACACTCTTGGAAGGTAGAATCCCGTTGTTTTCTAGTTGATACTGATTCCTGGAATGCCCCTGTGTTTCAGAGTAGAACTACCCATAGGCTTCTCAACGGGTGTGGTCTGCATAGGAGATCGCTAGGCCTTGCTTCCAAGGCATTGCTGGGTGGATTCAAAGTACCAACTTTTTCTATTAGTAGCTGAACGCAGTGTTTGTGTCCCTCAGTTACCTCCTCTGTAAATATTGCTGTTGCCATCAGCTGAATCCCAGCTCATGGTGACTCCATGTATGATAGAACAGACTTGCTCCATAGAGTTGTCTTGGCTATAATCTTCATGGAAGTGCTTGCCATGGAAATAATGGCCAGGCCTTTCTTCTGTGGTGCTGCTGGATAGTTTGAATGGCCAACTAGCAGCAAACCATCTTTGCCATTCAGGGACCAAAACCAAACACCCACCGCTATTGAGTTGATTCAGACACAAACTCTATCTAGCGTTTCCAAGATTAGAAATCTTTACAGGAGCAGACAGCTTTACCTGTCTCCTATAGAATGGCTGGCGGGTTTGGACCACCAACCTCTGAGTTAGCCACCCCATGTCTAACCCACTGTACCACTAAAGCTCCTCAACTATCAATAGTGTCTTTGAAACAGAGCTTCCTCAAATGATCCTAAGAGTGTCAACTGTTTATTGTTTGGACCCTGACTGAAGCCAAATAACCCACTTTCTAGAATGGGAGAAGCCGAAGTTGGGAGGATCCATGCGAACACTGTTCAAGGAAAATACAGCCCGGCCCAAGGCTGTCTCCCACAGCCACAGCTCAGGCAGGTGGGGCCTGATGGAGGAGTTAATGGCAACTCAGGCTCTCTAACTCTGTTTCTGCTACACACACAACCCTTGACATTTCTTGTCCTTCTTCCAAGTCCCACCAGGAGCACTGCAGACAATCGCAAGGTTCTATGACTCACCTGCAGGGCCAGAGTCCAGCTAATGGAAATCTCGGGTCAACCCGTTTCTGATGTTAATGACTGCATTAACCTTCGAGCTCTTTCAAGCAACCTCTGCTAACTTGATTCCAAAGCTGACTCACACTGTCATGAGCCTACCAAGCTGAAAGCCCCTCCAGGCTGAAGGGAGACCACCCAAGGGAGCTGCTGATGTCCAGCCAGCTGCCCCCAACCCCAACTTTGTGTCCCAGCTCTGAGCCACAGTTCCTCACAGGCCATTTGAATTATCTGCCCTTGAACTTGATGTCACATCTTGCTAGAAGGAGCCCTAGCAATCAGATGACCTGATCTAGGGTCTTTATTTGAAAAGTAGGGGAGTTGAAGCTCAGAAATAACCAACTTGCCCAATGATATTCAGCGAGTGAGTGATGCTGTTTGCACCCAGGGTCCTTTCAACTACACCCTAGTGTCCTTTAATGTGGGGGTTCTGAATCTATGAAACAATAGAAAGTCTAGCCTTCTTGGATCTGAGCCATTCATGGAACTGGTAACTGGATGTTTGGTGGTGGAGTGGAAAGACCACTAGATTCAATTAGACAGGTAGAACTTGACCTACCACCTATTCCCTCATCTTCAAAACAGCAGATGATGCCTTCTTTCACAGGATCGTCATAAGGATAAAATATGAGATTACACGCAAAACCTCCTAGCTTGGTGTCTGGTGTGAAGTAGGTGTTTGGTAAATTACTCAAAACTAAATAGGAGTCATAAAATGTTCAACGGGACTGAACTTGGAACTACAGCCTCCATCTCTCTGCCTTACTCTGTGTTCCCTAGGGGAGCAAAACCAATGGGACACATACACACACACAGAGTGAGGTTTGCTTCAAGGAAATAATTTACATGATTGTGAGAAAATGGCTCATGCGATTGTGGGGACTGGCAAGTCTCAAAGCCATGGGTCAGGCAGCAAGCTGAAGACCTCTACTGGCTCATAGTATTTCAGGGGCTGATGAACTCAAGTGCTACATGTCAGGTGGCAAGCCGGAGGCCTCACGAGTTGCAAGAGCTTGTGAATTGAAAATCTGCAAGTCAGGCAGTTAAAACCTTCTGCAAGCATCTACCCCAGGAACCGTGGGACAGGCAATGAGAGTGTTGGGTCAAGAAACAGTGAGCCTGGCCAGAAATTCATTTATATATTGGATGCATATCATACCCCCCAAAGAAACTCTGTTCTTCAACTGACTGGCTGCTCACATCAGATCACAAAAAGGAAGTCAATTACAGAGTGCTGATGAAGCCATTGAGAATCATAGTCTAAGCATGATAGTGAGACAAGAGGAAAGTAAAAGAAAATAGAGGAAAGAACTAGGAGGCAAAGGGCATTTATAGAGGTCTAAATACAGGCATGGACACATATAAATATATTTATAATAATAGGGAAATAGACATATCTACATATATTTATATGTTAAGAATCAAGGTAACAGACGGACATTGGGTCTCTACTCAAGTACTCCCTCAACACAAGAACACGTTGTTCTAATAACCTGGCAGTACATGATGCTCACCTTCCTAACACGATCCTGAAGACAAAATGGGTGCATAAGCAAATGTGGTGAAGAAAGCTGATGGTGCCTGGCTATCAAAATATATAGCATCTGGGGACTTAGAGAATTGAAGACAAACAAGCGGCCATCTATATGAGAAGCAACAAAGGCCATATGGAAGAAGCACACCAGCCTGTGTGATCACGAGGTGTCAATGGGATCTGGTATCAGGCATCAAAGATCCAGAACAAAAAATCATGTCATTGTGAATGAGGGGGGGTGCAGAGTGGAGACCCAAAGCCCATCTGTAGACAGCTGGACATCCCCTTACAGAAGGGTCACAAGGAAGAGATGAGCCAGTCAGGGTGCAATATAGCACTGATGAAACATACAACTTCCCTCTAGTTCTTTAATGCTTCCTCTCTCCCCACCCCCACCCCCACTATCATGATCCCAATTCTATGTTATAAATTCAGCTAGACCAGAGCATTTACACGGGTATAAATAAGACTTGGAAACACAGGGAATCCAGAACACATAAACCCCTCAGGACCAATAATGAGAGTGGCAATACCAGGAGGGGAAGGAGAAGGTTGGGGGAGAAAGGGGGAACCGATCACAATAATCTACATATACTCCCCTCCCTGGGAAATGGACAACAGAAAAGTGGGTGAAGGGAGACATCTGTTAGTGTAAGACATTAAAAAATAATACTTTATAAATTATCAAGGGTTTGGGAGGGCGGGGGAGGGATGGGAAAAATAAGAAGCTGATACCAAGGGCTCAAATAGAAAGAAAAAGGTTTGAAAATGATGATAGCAACAAATGGACAAAAAATGTACAAATGGAGGGGGAGGGCAAAAAAATGTACAAATGTGTTCCACACAATGGATGCATGTATGTATTGTGATAAGAGTGGTATGAGCCTCCAATAAAATGATTTTTTTTTTTTAAAAAAGAGAGAATCCCTCCGCCCTCTTCTCTGCTGTCCATCCCCCAGGGAGGAGGCTATACAAGACGTCGGATAGTGTAACTTATGACAAAACTATAATAATTTATGAATTATGAAGGGCTGAGGGGGGAGGGAGGGGGGAAATGAGCAAATGATATTGAGGGCTAAAGTAGAGGGCAACTGTTTTGAGATTGATGAGGGCAACGAGTGTACATATGTACTTGACTCAATGGATGTATGGGCTGTGATAAGAATTGTACGAGCCCTCGATAAAATAATTTTTTAAAAAAGAATAATGAGGGTAACAAATGTACAAATGTGCTTTATACAATTGATGTATGTATGGACTGTGATGAGTTGGATGAGCCCCCAATAAAAAAAAACTTTAAAAAAAAGAGAGAGAGAATCATAGTCTAGCCAAGCTGACACAGTACATTAACTCTCACACTGGCCTTCACCACCTGCACCTCTAATATCAAGGAAAATGTAATATATGCTATCGGGGCCTCACCCAGATCCCTCAGCCTACTCTCCCAGGGGTCACTTGCCTGCTGCTTTCTCACTCTCTTCAGGAGCAAGCTTTCAACAACAAGTCTGAATTGATGGATACATTTCCCAGTTTTCTCATCCATCAGTGGGACAATTGTGAGGTCTCTTCCATCCAGTTTCTAAGAAGATCACCAGTGGTGTGGAGCCCCAGCTATCCCCAGTCATGACCTGTTCAGTATTGTTGTTAGCTATTGTTAGCTGCCTTCAAGTCAGCCCCACTCATAAGGACCCCATATAGAGTGAAATGAAACAGTGTGTCATCCACAATGTCCTGTGCTATCCACAAGATTGGTGAGAAATGGTGTGGAGGCCACAACAGACCTCCTACCACTCCCAAAGCTGATTACCACAAAGCAGAAGTCGGCCGTCCCTTTTCACCCAATTCTGACACCAACTATTCCTCCCAGGGCACTCTGCTGCTGTGGCGGGGCTCAATAATGAATGCCAATGCTGTACCAAAGTCACAGACAATGCTCATGATTATGGAGTTTATTAGGGAAACTACTAGGTTACAATTCAGGTGCGAAATGTTCAGGGTATACTGATTCAGTCAGGACAGTTTCTTCTCTTCCACACCCACAGGTATGCCTCTATTTGGCCCTGAGCCACTTGCCCTCACCTCTGCCCTGCTTGACAATGTTATAAAGCTCATTCAGGGTTGCCAATAAATGCCCAACAAGTATGCTATTCCAATGAGCCTCAACTCGGAAGGCACTCAACTTCAGCTCCATAGCTTAACCAATCCAAATCCCCTATTACGTGCCCAGAGGCACCCCACTCCACAAGCCAGCCTTCTGCTGCAGAGCACACAGCTTTACTTTCTTTGTTGACTGGGATGCCACCATTCTGTCCCATACTATGGTTTCAAGATTTGCTACGGCTGCTCCTCTGCACTCCTCTGGTGTCAAAGCAGTCTCCTGGCCCAAGGACGTTCAATGTAGAGGGATCTCAGGGTGCAAAGGACATGCTCTACTCCTGACTCCTCTATTTTGCTGGTAGTAAGAGTTCCCACTCCTGCTCCTGAGATGGCTGCTCTCAGCAAGATGGCAATCACAATTAACCATGTTCACAACCACTCACAGCTGATCATACAATCCAAACAATAGCTTCTCCCACATTCCTCTCCAGACCCATGAGAAAAACGAAGGTCTTGGGGTAGGAGTAACAAAGGTTATAGCTAGAAAAGCTATATTAAATAACTCGCTGCATTGCAGGTGCGAAGCAAACCACTGTGCTGCCTAGGGTTTCACTGGCTGAATTTAGAAAGGAGATCAAAAGGCCTTTCTTCAAAGCTCTGCTGGTATCTATTCGGCACCCTAGCAACATGCAAGTTTCCACTGGCAGACGTGTGACAGCTCTATATGAAGTACGTTGGCCTGGAATCAAACCTGATTTTTCTGCATGGAGAAGGTAAGAATGTACCACTGAACCATCCCTGCCCCCTAAACTGCTCAATACAGGATCCTTTATTGTGTCTCTCTCTTCTCTCTCTCTCTCTCTCTCTCTCTCTCTCTCTCTCTCTCTCTCTCTCTCTCTCTCTCTCTCTCTTACACACAGACACATTGTCCTTCCTAAGATTACCTCCCCAATAATCTACTTTTACCAAAATTCTTCTCTCGGGGTCTACTTCTGTTGTTGTTGTTGTTAGGGGCCATCAAGTGCGTTCCGACTCCTAGCACCCTATGTACAGCAGAACAAAGCCCTGCCCTGTCCCGCACCAGCCGCACAATTGTCCTTAGCTTTGAACCCACTGTTGCAGCCACTGTGTCTGTCATCTCACCGAGGGCCTTCCTCATTTTCCCTCTCCCTGCCCTTGACCAAGCATGCTGTCCTTCTCCGGGGACTGATCTGTCCTGACGACATGTCCAAAGTACAGGAGATGAAGTCTCACCATCCTTGCCTCTGAGCCAAACTAAGAGTAAGAACGACAGGTGGAGGGAAATTACACCTCAACGTGGCTCACACTGGAGTCCCTTCTATCTAAGCATGCCCAGGGTGTTGGGGAGAGTGACCTCCCACCAGATACCTAGGAGAGAACCAAGCTTGAGGAAGAGAGAATGGAAGTGAAACCATCTGGATCAATGTCAGAGCGAGCTGAGCCTGAGGACAGCACCGCCTGTCGCTAAAATGATCCTTGTCCTCCAGCTCAGTAGGACTCTCTTTGTACACATGAGCAACGGGATAAAATGAAAGAGCAAGGAAAATGGAAACTCCTGAGACATCGAAGCACGTCACCCCTGCAGTATCAATGGCCATAGAGAAGCAGAGAGGGGCATCAGACCCTGGAATCTGGATGACATCACAAAACAAAAAGGTCCTTTCAGCTGCCAGTGCCTGCCTCTGCCCAGTCATTACTGCCATTGTGAAAAGATGTGGGGAAAGTTTTTACAGGTTCCTGCCTCCAAACCTGCTTCTATTCACCTAAACGACAAGAATTTAAAGAAAATTGCTTCCAGAACTCCTCTTGTCTTTTATTTCCCGTCCTGCTGCTTCTCAGCACCTTGGCTCTCCTGACTGCTTCAAGATGGTTGACTCTTCTGTTCTTCCCCTTAGGTGTATGGATTGGCAACGAGTTTGCATTTGAACTTTGGCTCTTGGCCCCTGGATTCGGCATGATCAATGGAGCAAATATTGTTGTTGTCGTCAAGGATTGCCTTTTACTTAGATGCATGATCAACGCTCGTGGAAGCAGGAGTTGAGAAATTACGTCAGGTAAATCTGCTGCAAGAGACTTCTTTAATGTTTTAAAAGAAAAAAGATGTCCCCGCGGGGCTGGGAATGGTCTTTTCAATTGCTTTATATTCAGACAACAGCCGCACAAGGAGTCCGGAAGAACGAAGAATTGATACCTTTAAATTATAGTGTTGCCAAAGACTATGGAATGTACCAAACCTGCCTCGGAAGAAGTACAGCCAGATCTCAGAAGTACTGCCAGAATACTCCTTAGAAGCAAGAATGAGACTTCATCTCATGTACTTTGGACATGCTACCAGTAAAGACCAGACCGTGGAGAAGGACATCATGTTTGGTAAAGTTGTTGTTGTTAAGTGCCATTGAGTCAGGTCACACTCATAGCTACAACAGAGCAACACACAGCCTGGTCTGGCGCTCTCCTCAGAATTGCCATGTTGGAGCCCATGGTTACAGCCCTGTGTTAATCCATCTCATGGAAGGTGTTCCAGTTTGCTTAAGACCCTCAATTTTACCACTGCCACCCCACCCTGCAGGCATTACCTACTCAGCAATTGAGAACAAGCCTCAACAGAAGGGAGGAGTTAAGGGTTGTTAATAACCAACACTCAAACAGCTGGAGGATGGGTGTACCAGCCTGTTAAAGAAATCCTAGGGTACCAGTAACCCATAGTATCTTTCATAATGCCCTTTGATAAAGTAAGTTCTGCTCTCGGGCCTCCTTCTCCAATTCTGCAAGTAGAGATAAGCGACATCTCTGTTGGAGCTGAAGCAACAGTGTTGGGTGGAATCCTGGATCTACAACATATTAGGCTTGTCATCTGGGCAACTTCATTTACCTCCCTCGGCCTCAGTTCCCACATCTATAAAACAGGAATTGGAATGTGGGACTTCTAGCAAGATGGCCGCTGAGACAGACATGCTACTGAGACCTTCTACAGCAAAGGCACCGTAGACCAAATAGATAAGAATCATCATCCTGGAACCCTGAGCTTCAAAGGAAAGAATATAGAAGTGGATTGAACAAACTAGGAGAAGTTGAACAAAAGCCATGAGAGAAGAGATGGGTGGGTGAATTGTCAGCTGGCCTGACATGGCATAGCCATTTTAAACTTTTGCAAATGGCATGGGATCAAGACAGTGACATGACAGTTGGCCATGTTTGCCCAGGACAGCATCAGTGCCCATACCAGTGACTGGTGACCAGAAAGATGTGATCCTCTCCTTCTTCCCCCCACACTCTGGGTGACCAGAAGAGTTTACAGCCCCCACTCTGGCCCACCTAATGACAGGTAACATTCCCTGCCCACTACCACACATACACACACACACACACACAGTCCCTGCTCCTCCTGAAAGCAGAGGTACACCTACCTGCATTGGATGTAGATGTAGTCCACTTCCTCAGACCAGCAGAAGGCAAAGTGCCGGACTAGCAGACTACCCACAGACATCCCTCAGTGGGTAGGAACTCCTTCCAGAATCAGTCACCTTGCAACCAGCTGTCCTCTGCGCTAACAAAACCTCCTTCCAGGAGCAGATGTCCTGACCCCAGTCACACTCTAAGCCAGCAGGGACTCCATCTAGGACTGAGCATCCTATTCCCTCACCCACTGTGAACTCCTGGGCTGGTGACCTGAAAGATGTTATTCATAATGGGGGCCCTGACCTACCTCAATGCCCAGTTCTCTCCTGGGTGTGCCAGGCCCTTGCTCCACTGTTTTTTTATGCCGTGCCTCTTTTCCCTTCCTTTTCTGTCCCTTCTCTCCTTAGTTTCCTTTCTTTCTCCACTTTCTTTTTGTTTTGTTTCTTCTGGTTTTCTCCACTTTTTCTCTTCCTTTCTTTCCTCTCAGCATCTTATTGGTAATTGGTATGCAAAAGCTGGAAACAAAGAGAAAGGAACTACTACTACTACTCACCACCATCAAGTCAATGCCAACTCATAGCGACCCTATAGGACAGGTTAGGACTGCTCATGTGAGCTTCCGAAAACATAGCTGCTAACTAACATAGAAAGCCCTGTCTTTCTTCCACACAGTGGCTGGTGGCTTTGAACTGCTGTCCTTGCTGATTACAGGCCAACTCATAACCAGTACAACACCAGGGTTCCTGGGGAAAGAAGGGTAATCAGAAAATATGGTCATTGTGATAGAAATGAAGCGAGAGATTGCATGATAGAATTTTGATAGACCAGAAAATAATAATCATAATTTTGCAAGACCCCCCTGCAAAAAAAAGAATTTTGCAATACCAATGACCTGTTCATTGCAAATACCTTTTTTCAGCACCACAAATGGTGACTATACATGTGGACTTCTCCAGATGGAATATACAGAAATCAAATTCACTACATTTATGAGAAAAGACAATGGAGTAGATCGATAAAAAACAGCTAAAACTAAACTGGGGCCCACTGTGTAACAGACAATCAATTACTCATATGTAAGTTCAAGTTGAAGCCAAAGAAAAGTACAAGTCCATAAGAGCCAAAACACGACCTTGAGCTGTTCCAGCTGAATTTTGAGAACATCTCAAGAACAGATGTGACACATTGAGCACTAATGAGAGAAGACCTGATGAAACATGGGAGGACATCAAGAGCATCATTCATGAGGAGAGCAAAAGGTCATTCAAATACAGGAAAGAAAGAAAAGATCCGTGTAGATGTCAGGAGAGACTCCGAGGCTTGTTTTTAATCAGAGTAGCTGAGGCACATGGAAGAAATGATGAAGTCCAGGAGCTTAAGAGAAAATTTCAAAGGGCAGCTCAAGAAGACAAAACCAAATATTATAATGAAATGTACAAAAACCTAGAGTTAGAAAACAAAAAAAGGAAGAACAGGCTAAGCGTATTTTAAATGGAAATAAGAAAAAAATTCAAGCCTCAAGTTGAAATACTGAAATATCCTATGGGCAAAATATTTAATGATGCAGGAAGCATCAAAAGAAGGTATAAAGGATACACAGAGCCACTCTACCAAGAAGAATTAAGTGACTAATTCAACATCCTAAGGTTGACTCCAACATTTCAGAAGGTAGCATATAAGCAAGAGCCAACCAATGGTACTGAAGCTAAGTAGAAGTATAAGCTTCATCAAAAGCATTGGTTCCAGAAATCGATGGACTGCCAATTGAAATGTTTCAACAGGCTGATGAAGCACAGGAAGCACTGACTCATTTTTGCCAGGAAATTTGGAAGACAGCTAGTTGGCCAACTGACTTGAATACAGTGAACCCTCGCCACTTCGCGCTTTGACTTCCGCGGCTTCACTCTATCGCGGTTTTTGCGTAACAGCGCATGCTCTGTCATTACTGCCACTGATTGGCTCATACTGTACATGCTTGATGCCATAAATAATATAACAAATAATAAATGATAATTGTAACGTCCAAAATGTTTTACTGTATTTTCCCTTTTTCGTTTAATAAATTGGGTAATACGAGTGTAATGGTGACTAAAGGGTGTTTTTTCATGTCCTCTATGCTCTAACTACGAAAATATTTGATTTACAAATAAGGAATCCTACTTCGCGGAATTTCATTTATCACGGTAGGGTCTAGAACCGATTAACCACGATAAACGAGGGTTCACTGTCTATGCATATTCCATTCCAAAGAAAAGTGACCTAATAGAATGCACAAATTATAGAACAATATCATTGATATTACATGCAAGTAAAATTTTGATGAAGATCTTTGAACGATAGTTGCAGCAGCGCATTAACAGAGAGCTGAATCTGGTTCAGGCCAGATTCAGAAGAGAATGTGGAACAAGACCATCATTGGTCCAGCTGTGAGGATTTTGGTTTTCTTCACATTGAGCTGGAATCCATACTGAAGGCAGCAATTCTGGATCTTCATCAGCAAGTGCCTCAAGACCTCCGCTTGATGATCAATGGAGAAAAGATGGAAGTTGTCAAGGATTTTCTCTTGCTTGGATCCAGAATCAATGCTCGTGGAAGTTGCAGTCAAGAGATCAAAAGACGTACTGCATTGAATAAATCTGCTGTACTTGACCTCTTCGAGAGTATTGAAAAGCAAATATGTTCCTTTGAGGACAAAAGTGCACCAGACCCAAGCCACGATATTTTCCATTGCCTCGTGTGCGTGTGAAAGTTGAACTTTGAATAAGGAAGACCAAAGAAGAATTGATCCTTTTGAATTGTGGTGTTGAAGACAAATATTGAAAGGGCCATGGACTGACTGCTAAAAGAACAAACATCAACCTTGGAAGAAGTACTGCCAAAGTGGTCCTTAGAGACAAGGATGACGAGACAGAGTCATCGCCTAGATTATTTCGTCATGTTGTCAGGAGAGATCAGTCCCTGGAGAAGGGCATCATGGTTGGTAAAGGAGAAGGGCAGCAATGAGAGGAAGGCCCTCAACAAGATGGATGGACACAGTGGCTGCCACAATGGCTTCAGGCATAGGAACAACTGTGAGGACGGTGCGGGGATGGACAGTGTTTCATTCTGTTGTGCATAAGGTCGCTAGGGGTCGGAACCAACTCAATGCCTAAAGTATACATTTTATGCATTCTGTTTTACTTTTGATAGCTTACAACTTTCCTAGATTCATATTTCTTGTATTCCACATTCCAATTGTGGGTGTCTGCAGCTATTTCTTCTCATTCTGAGGTGTGCTCCATCAGCAAATGGAGGTCCCTAAAGTGTTGCTCCATTCATTTCATGAAGATCAATTCTACTTTGAGGAGGCAGCTCTTCCCCAGTCGTATTTTCAGTGCCTTCCAACCTGAAGAGCTGATTTTCCATCACAACCTAAGACAATTTCCTGGTGCGATTCCGAAGATTTTCAGTGGCTAATCCCTCAGAAATTCTTCCTTTTTCCTAGTCTGTCTTAATAATGGAAGTTGTAATGAAATGTGTCCACCATGGGTGACCCTGCTTGTGTTTGAAATACAGGCAGCATTGCTTCCAGCATCACAGCAACAGATAGGCTACCACTGGAAAACAAATTGACATCTGAGTGATGGACAATTATAGAAGGAGACATTAACATACCACTTTGGATACAGGTTAGAACAACTTGACAGAAAGGGAACAAAGACACAGAAGAACTGAACACAGCCCTTTCTCTGCGGAATCGCCCTGGCGGTTGTACACCTATCCGGAAAAGTGGCAGGCCTGCAAGGCCCTCATCGCTGCTCAGTACAGTGGGGCTCAGATCCGCATGCACTCCCCACCACCCCACTTCCACTTTGGCCAAACCAACCGCACAAATTCCCTGCAGGCTAGCTCCCAGCATTCGAGGGCAATGGTAGATCTGTGTGTTTGAGAGCAAGGCCATTTGCCTCCCAGGTGAGCAGCGACGAGCTACCACGGCAAAGAGTCCCAGAGGCAGCAGCCCAGTGGGTGCGGTAGGTGAGTTTTGCGGGCAGCCAGCCACCTAGTCCCCCCGGACAGCCACCCGGGTGTTCCCCACCCTGGGCCTCGTGCAGCACAACAAGCAGGCCGCAGAGAATGTCAGGAAGGAGGTGAGGCGAACCCTGGGCCTGCTGGATGCTCAGCAGAAACGTAGGACTTTCCTAGCGGGTGACCGAGTGACTCTGGCTGACATCGCGGTCGTCTGCACCCTCTCGAGGCTCTACAAACAGGTCCTAGCACCTTCTTTCGCCAGACCTGCCCCAATACCAACGGCTGGTTCCTCCCTCACCTGCATTCACCAGCCCCAGTGCCAGGCCATCTTGGGGGGAGATAGCGCAGTTTGATGTTAAGAAGTTTGCTGAGAGCCAGCCTCAGAAGGAGGCCCCTCAGAAAGAGAAGGCGCCCCGGAGCAGAAGCAGAAGGCCCAGGCAGAGCGAAAAGAAGAGAAGACTGCGACTCCTGTCCCAATGGACGAATGCGCTGGCCGCCGAGCCCCAGGCCCAGGACCCCTATGCTTACCTGCCCTAGAGTCCCTCCATGCTGGATGAGTTTAAGCACAAGGAGTTCAAGGAGGACACCTTCTCCGTGGCACTGCCGCATTTCTGGCGCACTTGGACAAGGAAGGCTGGTCCCTGTGGTATGCGGAGGACCGCTGCCCCAGGAGCTGAGCCAGACATTCCTGAGCTGCAACCTCTTCACAGGAATGTTCCCGCGATTGGACAAGCTGAGGAGGAATGCCTTCGCCAGCTTTCTCCCCTCTGGAACCAACAGCAGCAGCTCCATTTCAGGCTTCTGGGTCGTCAGAGGCCAAGAGCTTGCCTTTTCGCTGAGTCCAGATTGGCAGGTGGACACTGAGTGGTACACATGGTGGACACAGGATCCTGGTAGTGAGGAGACACAGACGCTCATCCTGGGAGGGGACCTTCTAACACGTGGGCAAAGCCTTCAACCAGAGCAAAATATTCCAGTGACTCGTCGCCTGCCCTGTGGGGAAATGGATTGGGGGAGGGGAGTGTCATTAAAGAAAGGTGAACAGTGGAAAAAAACAAGAAAACACTGAACTACAGTGAACCAGTTTGACCTCATTGTCACATACAAAACACTCCACTCAACAAGAGCACAAGATACATACTTTCCCAGCACACATGAAGTATTCTCAAGAATAGTTCACATGTTGAGCCACAAAGAAAGCCTCAATAAATGGAAAAACATCACACTACTAGAAAGTATCTGCTCAGATCACAGTGCTATGAAATTAGTAATCAGCAATCGGAAGATCAAGGGGGTAGGGGGGGAAGAAAACACATGGAAATTGAAAAGTACTCAAAAACTACTGAGTAATAGGAGAAGTAAAACTAAAATAGAAAATTCTGTGATTCAAATACGATTGGAACCACAATATACACAGCTCAAAGAGCCATTTGTAGCAACAAACATACACATCACAATATAAGAACAAACTCAAATTAACACTTAAACCCAACAGCTCCAACAACTGGAAAAAGCCCAATAAAATATACCTATAGTAACAAGAAAAAAAGAAATAGCAAAGATTGGGGCAGAAATAAAGGAAATAGAAAGCAGAAAGGAAAACAACAGAGTCAACTTTTCTTTGAAAAACTTCATAAAATGAACTGAAAAACCTAAGGTAGGAGATTATGCATATAAAACAAATAAATCACATGAATGACATAACAATAAAAAGGATAATATAAGGATACTGTGAAGAATTATTCTCCAACAAATTTTCAAACCTACAAGAAATGGGAAAATTTCTGGAAGCACACTACCTCCCTCAGCTAACATTAACTGACAGAGAACGTTGTATAGGCCCATAACAAAGAAGAAATTGATCAGGTCATTAGAATCTTCCCGACAATAACAATATCTAGGCCCAGATGGTTTTACTGGTAAATTCTACCAACTAGTTAAAGAAGAGCTGACACTGATTCTGCTGAAACTGTTCCAGAATACAGAAAGGATGAAATTCATTTTACGAAGTGAGCACAACCCTGATACCAAAACTAAACAAAGATATCACTAGAAAAAGAAAATTGTGCACCAATATCACTGTGAACATAGACACAAAAATTCCCAATGAAATCCTACCCAATAGAATCCAACAGAACATCAAAACAGTAATATATCATGACCAAATAACATTCACAGAGGTATGCAAGAATGTTCCAATATTAGAAAGGCAATAAACATAATCTACCATATAAGTGAAACAAATGAGAAGAACCATATGACCATATAAATCTTTGCAGAAAAATCATTTGACAAAAATCCAACATCCATTCCTAATAAAAAGACTCAACAAAATAGGAAGCGAGATTCCTTAAAATAATTGAAGGCTTTGACACAAAGCCAACAGAAAATATGAGTCTTAATTTTGAGAGACTGAAAGCATTCCCAAAATATTAGTCTTAATGGTAAGAAAATAAAAGTATTCCCTTTGTGAATGGGAACCAAATAAAGATGTCTTTTATCACCACTGCTATTCAATATTGTTCTGGAAATCTTAGCCTGAGCTATAAGGGAAGAAAATGGAATAAAAAGAATCCAAATTTACAAAGAATAAAACTATCTCTACCTGCAGATGCACGGCATTATACACAGAAAATACCAAAGACTAAGAAGGAAATTACTGGAATTAAAAGAGTCAGCAAAGCGGCATAGACATAAAGATCAACATTAAAAAATTAGCCCGATTCTTTTACATTAACAAAGAGAACTCTGAAAAGGAAATCAGGAAAACAATACATTTATAGTAGGCACCCGAAGGAACAATTCTAACCAAAGAAACAAAAGATTTGTCAAGAAGAATATAAAACACTACAGCAAGAAACCAAAGGAGACTCACATAATGGAAGAATATGCCATATTCATGTCTAGGAAGACTTAACATTATAAACATGTCAGTACTACTCAAAGTGATCTACAGATATAAAGTGATCCTGATTTACATTCTAGCATCATTCCTTCAAAAGATGGAAAAAGCTAATCACCAACTTTATATGGACAGCCCTGATGGTATAGTAGTTATGTGTTGGGTTGCTTGCTATCCACATGGTCGGCAGTTTGAAACCACCAGCAGCTCCAAGGGAAAAAGACTGGGCTTTCTACTCCTGAGGTGTTAATAGGATCAGGTATCAGGCATCAAAGAACAAAAAAATCATATCATTATGAATGATGGGAAGCACGGAGTGGAGACCCAAAGCCCATCTGTAGGCAACTGGACATCCTCTTACAGAAGGGTTGCAGGGAGATGAGTCAGTCAGGGTGCAGTATAGCACCAATGAAACACACAACTTTCCTCTAGTTCTTTAATGCTTCCTTCACACACACACCCCACCCCCCACTATCATGATCCAATTGTACCTTACAAATCCGGCTAGACCAGAGGATGTACACTGGTACAGATAAGAGTTGGAAACTCTGGGAATCCAGGACAAATAAACAAACCCCTCAGGACCAATAATGAGAGTAGCGATACTAGGAGGGGAAGGGGAAGGAGGGG
>NW_022103923.1:3282565-3290769 GCF_000313985.2 Echinops telfairi
ACAATGATCTACATATAACCCCCTCTCTGGGGGATGGACAACAAAAAAGTGGGTGAAGGGAGAGGTCGGACAGTGTAAGACATGAAAAAATAATAATTTATAAATTATCAAGAGTTCAGGAGGTGGGGGAGGGAGGGGGAAATGGGGAGCTGATACCAAGGGCTCAAGTAGAAAGAACATGTCTTGAGAATGATAATGACAAGAAATGTACAAATGTGCTTGACACAATGGATGTATGGATGGATTGTGATAAGAGTTGTACGCCTCCCCCCAATAAAATTATTTAAAATTAGGAAAAGAAACTAGGAGTAAATAAAATGTATAGACAATAAAAAAGAAGAACATTTAAGTTTAATCACAGCCTCAAAACATTTCAATACAACGAACCACTCTATAAAATATAGATATTAAATCTATTTTTCAGATATGCTTCAAACAAACAAGCAAGCAAAAAACAGTTACAGCCTCGGAAACCCACAGGAGATCCTGATGAGACAGCTACTCAACAGCAATGAGTTTGGTTGCTTTTGGTTTCAGGGTTTTTTAAGAACTTAACATGGAATGGAAAGAGACCTAGGAGAAGCAAAGCACTACTAAAAGATAAAGAACAACGTAGGAGGACTGTGGGAGTTACAAAATTTCAGGTCAACTGGAAGATATCTGAAAGTGTAGGAGCGGAGTTCGACCTGTCAGTCAGATCACAACCTGATGGTACCTCCTTGGGGTTGTGGCCTTCTCATAAGGAGGCTCCTTGGAATCTCCCCCTCTCTCGCTGTCTTCACCTTCCTGCTGGCTGGACCAGGCTGCTGCCAGGGCCCTGGGGATGTGTCCACTGCCATTAGATTCCCAAGGCTTTGCACCTTTTCATCAAGACTAAGGTCTTGATGGCAGGACAGTTAAGTGCTGTGGTGGAAGGAAATTTCTTAATGTGGCTCTTCTACCCATGTCGCTGTAACTCCCACTAAGTGATTTAGTGGGACTATGCAAATAGGGCGTGTGTAATGCTCAGAGAGGGGATTCATCAGTGGGTGTCACCACCCCCCTGGCTATAAGGATGAGCTATCTTTGAAGCAAGAGAAGAGAAAGGCCAGGACCATTGAGGGAGCACATTCTAGATCTCAGGCTGAAGTGGCAACATTCAAGGCCAGAGGCAACAGAGACGGTTGCAAGGAGATTCTGGTCAGAGCAAGAGGAGGACCACTGAGAGGGCGGGGCTGTGATTCAGAGTGGCAAGCGGGCTTCTTGGTCCAGCGAGGCAAGGGCCCAGGCACCATGTGGCTGAGAGGCTGAGGAGCAGAGAGCGACTCGGTTGCTGACTGAGAGCAAGGGTTGCTGTGGACCATGACTGGCTTTCCCGTTTGCGGATCCAGATGTTTGGGAACCAAATAAGCCCCTTGACCATGAGTATTGTTTGTGAGTTCTGTAAGGCCATGGCAACAAATCAGTGAATCCAGCATAGATGTAGAGCGGCGTCAGAGGAATAGTTGGTGTCAGAATTTTAACAAAGGATGCCGTGTGGATGCCTGTCTGGCCCCCACCTCTTGGCAATAGGGAAGCCAAAGGAGGTCGGATAGGGCCCTCATGTCTGTTTACTGCAAGTGGTCAGCTACTAACTAAAAGGCTGGTGGTTCAAACCTGCCCAGTGGTACTACCGTAGCAAGATCTAGTGATCGGTATCCATAAAGATTTCCACCTAGAAAACCCTATGAAGAGTACTACTCTATCACGTGAGATTGCTATGAGTTGGCTTAAACTCAATGGCACCCAATGATAGTAAGTCATGTCTAACAATAGAACTGTTGTGAAGATTAGTTGAGGCATTGTCTACACTAGGTGGTGTTTGAGAAATGGACAATATATTCTCAGAAGGCCAAATAAAACATGGGTTGAGATCCACTGCATTTATCAACTGTGAACATATTGCCGTTGAACCCCCAACAGAACGGATGCTTTCCTTGCTCACTCACCTTCTCAGAGTTTAACTTACAAGCCCTTGTTAATGGCTAGCATTGTTTAAGCTTCCGTTTATTCTATAGCCTTCCTGATACCACTCATATTGTTCTTTGCAAGTGTTTCCATGTTCATCATTGGCTAGATGCCAACTCTTACGCATGAACTTTTTATAAGTGTGTCCACCGGGGTTCCCTGCATAGCAAAAGCTCCCCATGAAGCCTGTCTTTAATTCCTCCTTGGGCCCATCTGTGGTGCTTGACTCGGAATTTTATATTTGAGTTCTTCCAACCTACTGCATGGTCTCTTCAATATCTCAAACTACGAGTTCCTACCTCTGTTTTCTCTAAAGCACGATTTCTCAAATTGCCTTCTGGACACCACCTGCATCAAGAATACCTAAGATTCCTGGCCCCACTCCCAACCTACTGTATCAGAATCTTGGAAGCCAAGCCCAGGGAAATCTGTATCCGCCCCTTGGTGATTTATATGGATGCTAAAGCCTGAGAACCACGGTTCAAAGCCTTTCAAGTCTGAGGAGCCCACGCTCCATGACCTTCATTCTGTGATGACAGATTCAGTTGACTGTGTTTAAATAGTGTCCTCCAGAAATCAGGTCCGCCTGGAACTGCAAGAGGAAGCCTTATTTGGAAATGGGGTGTTTACAGATGTAATTAGTTAGGATGAGGTCATCCTGGATTGGGGTAGACCCGAAATCCAACATGACTGGTGTTCCTAGAAGAAGAAGAGAAGACACACAGAGTCACACGCAGAGGGGAAGGCTGTGTGATGCCAGAGTAGAGTGCTGTGGCTATAAATCAAAGAACTCCAAGGATTACCAACAAACACCCGAAGTAGGAAGAGGCCCGTAAAGAGTCTCCACTAGAGCCTTCCTGACCCTTTGATCTTGGACTTCTGGCCAATGACGCAAGAATAAATTTCTTTGTCTTAAGCCACCATGTTTATGGTTCTTTATTACAGCAACCCAAAGAAATGCATCCTCTCCAAAGGTCCCTGCCCCTCTCGCCTATTAAACAATTCCTCCTTCTTGGTTTTGCATTGCGTCAAGAGTACCAGTGCCCCTTTGCCACTTCTCCGCCTTACAGGAGGTAAAACGGTCAGTAAAGTAAGCCAAGAGTCTTTTTCAGATGCTCTGCCTTCAGCAGGAGACTCTGCACAACTGTCCAGTTGGTGGTGTCCTCCATCAGTAGTGTAGTTTCTCGCCTCGGAGCCAGTTGTGTGGTCTCCGTAAGGAACCCATCATCAATTTCCCCATCTGGTCTGGCAGCCTGTAAGGCAGCCTGTAATATGCTCCTACAACAATATGACTTCTGTTCCCCTTGCCTTTGATCTTCACACACATGTTTTCCAACACAGCCCCACCCTCTGGACGATGGATTTCCATGTGGGTGTAAATCTTTTTACCCTGCCCTAATGCTCCACCTCCCTTTCTAATGGTTTCTTTTTTAACAAAGCCAATCTTCCTACATCTCCTTGACTCACAGCCCTGCTTCTGAGGACTGCCCTACTGCTAAAGTGATTTTGACCACACCTTATTGGACTAGTATTCTAGTTTGGATTCTCCCAGGAATATATTGTAAGACAAGGATTCAAGAGCAAGTGACTTATTTAGGAGGCGATTTCAAGATGCACTGGTAGAGGAATGGCGAAAGAAGAGAAGACGGTCAACACAGGGTGCCATGTCAAGCAAGTTACCAGCACTGGTAACTGGAGCTCAGACTCACTAAAGAACAGAGTAGAAGATAAGCCTCAGAGTTATTCCACCAATGGGACAAAGAAGTCAGGGTGTTTGTGTTTATACAATAATGCATCAGGCATTGAGCATTCCTACCCAGCACCATTAGCCAGCCCTACCTACAGAGGCAGAGCAGTGGTAACGAGAGAAGCACAGTTGGAAATGCAGTTAGCATGCACAGAAATGATAAGGCCAAGGGCCTCTGTACAGGACACTGACAGTATCTGCTACAGCCAGGTTCTAATACTCATCTATATCAGAAGATCCAAAAAACGTTAACCAAGAGTCGCAGAAACCACAGTTGTATGATTGCTTGCATTGAGAGGCCCTTTAGAACAGAAGTAGAGCAATGTTTTCAGCCAATGCATGCTGATTCCAAAAACTCTCATTGCCAGCAAGTCGTTTCTGATTTGTAGCGACCCTAGAGGACAGAGTAGAACTTGCCCCTGTGCGTAAGTAAGTCTTCGCGGGAGTGGGAAGTCTCATCTTTCTCTTGCAGAGTGGCTGGTGGTTACAAAGTGCTGCTTTTGTGGTTAGCAGCCCAACATGTAACCTACGCTGCCCCCCGGGACTGCTCCCCATGCTGATTAGTGGATATAAAAATCCACCTGCGATACCGAGTAGGCGATGGGGGAAAATTAGCAAAGAAAAGGAGAAATAAGAGAGCCTGTAACTCCACAGGAGAAAGAAGATGAGCAGCCTTAAACCTCATCAACTTTTTTGCTGTGTTAGCACACCCCCCTCAAAAAACTACTGTTGTTCATCTCACAAAATGCCCCTTAGTAATTTTTTAAAATCAAGCTCGCTTTAATTGAGCCAATGTTTGGTTGTTATTGCTCGGTGCTATGGAGTCAGTTCCAACTCATAGCAATTCATCCCACTGAGGGCCTCCCTCTTCGTCCCTGACACTCTGCTTTCCCAAACAGGATGTCCTTTCCCAGGGCCCTGTCTCTCCTGACATGCCCAAAGTACACGAAACAAAGTCTCACCCTGTCCGCTTCTGAGGAGCATCCTGGCTACATTTCTTCCTAGACAGACTTCTTTATTTTTATGGCCGTTCATGTGACTTTCAATATTCTTCCCTAGCACCATAACCCAAATGCATCCATTCTTCCGAGATCTTCCTCATTCATTGACCAAACTTCACGTGCAAATGAGGTGGTTGGAAATACCACGATGGGGTCCGGTGCACCTCAGTCTTCAATACTTCACAGAGGTCTTTTGCGAAAGATTTTGCTCGATGCAATCCCTCTGCTTTCTTGACTGCTGTTTCCCGGAGTGTTGATTGTGGGACCAATGAAATTAAAGCCCTAACAGCTTTAATCATTTCTCCATGTCTTGTGTCTCTTGGTCCGGTTGTGAGGGTTGGAGTTTTCTTTACATGGAGTGGCAGTCCCTACTAAAAGCTGTCGCCCTTGACTCTCATCAAGTACTTCAAGTTCTCCTGGCTCTCAACCAGCCAGGTTGCACCATCGGCATATCACAATGTATTCCGAGACCTTCCTCCAATCCTGATGTCGCATTCTTCTTTGTGGAGTCCAGCTTCTTGAATTATTTGCTCAGCATACAGAATGAATAACTCTAGTAAACTGAAGTTAGCAAATTAAAATAGAAGAAGACCAAGTTGCACTGTAGGAACTGTAGACTCCAGGAATTGACCAAATACCAATGGAAACATCTCAGCAAACTGATGCAACACTGGCGGGACTCCACTTATTTCTTTATGCCAAGAAATTTAGAAGCGATCCACACTTGTGCCTCAGTTAGCCAACCAAGTGTAGAAATTATTCAAAACTATCATTCATCTCACAGGCAAGTGACTTTTGCTGAAGATCATTTTAAAATGATGCCATGGGCCCTCAACCAGGAACTGTGAGAAATTCAAGCCAGAATCAGAAGAGTACATGGCATGAGGGACCTCGTTGTTAACATCAGATGGATCTTGGCTGAAAGAGAGAAACACCAGAAAGATATGTACCTGTGTATTATTGACTATGCAGAGACATCATGCAACTCTGGGAATCACAGCAAATGATAGGGAACATTGTGAATAATGGGAATTCCAAAGCATTTTGTTTTGCTCATGTAGAACTTGTACATAGACCAAGAGGCAGTCATTCTAAAAGAACAAAGGAATACTGCGTGCTCTAAATCAGGCAAGGTGTGTTTCTGTCAGGGTCCTGTCCTTTCATCATACTTATGCAATCTGCATGCTGAACAACGAGTCCCCAAAGCTGGATTCCATGTAGAAGACTGCAGCATCCGAACTGACGGGAGACTCACTACCAACCTGCCATCTGCAGGTGACGCAACCTTGCTGGCTGAAAGCTAAGAGAACTCGAAGCACTTAGTGATGAAAATGAAAGACTACAGCCTTCAGGGTACTTTCTCTCAACATAAAGAAGGAAAATATCTTCACCACTGGACCAATAAGCAACATCATGATAAGTGAAGAAAAGATTAAAATTGCCATGAATTTCATTTGACTTGTATCCCTGCTCAGGAAAGCAGCAGTTCGGAAATCAAATGGCATATCACATTGGGCAAATCTGCTGCAAAAGACTTTTTCCAAGTGTTCAAAAGCAAAGTGTCCAAAACAAAGATGTCCCTTAAAGCCTAAGGTGTGCCTGACTCAAGTCATGGTGTTTCCAACTGCCTCATACGCATGTGCAAGGTGGACAATGAATCAGGAAGACCAAAGAATACATGAAGAGCTCTATCTTGAAAGAAATACAGCGAGAGGCTCCTTAGAAGGAAGGGCGGCAAAGTGCCCCACACAGGCTTTAGGCGTGTTCTAAGGAGGGATCAGTCCCTGGAGCAGAGCATTATGTTGGGTAAAGCCAAGGTTCGGGGAAGGGAGGGAGCGTCCATGAGATGGATGCAACAATGCGCTCAAGCATAGAAACGATGGTGAAGATAGCACAAGACCGGGTATTGCTTTGTTCTGACGCACAGAGAGTCACTGTGAGTCACAAAGACCTGGATAGCCCCTAACAGCGACACCGTTTGAAGAGTATATTCTGGGTGGGCTGGTGCCATCATCATTCTAAAACCTGTAGATACTATTTGATCAGAAGAAGCAGAGAGGGCCATCTGAGCTAAGGCTCAGTTTTTAAAGGCTCTTTGCCGTGTTGGCTTGATAGATCCTGGGACAAGAGAGCATAGGCACAATTCGCCATAGCCCAGGGCCCGGCTTCTTGACCCCTGACAGCTGCAGGTCTGTGACCAACAGCTAAAGGTGAACTACCCAGGCGCTGGGTCTTCTTCATCCTCCTTCAAGATCCCCTCCTTCAAGAGCACCTGAGAAACAGAACCCATTTTGATTCAACCTCCATGCAGGGAGCCTGTCCTAGGAGCTGTCCATGAAGTCAGGGTTTGTTTTTATTTTTGTTTTTCAACTTGCAAATGTAAACTCTATGGTAACACAAAATCTCTTATTTGGCTGGAAATTCTGTCTTCACAGCGTTTAATTAAGACATTACCTTGGAAGTTTCAAATATTTCTTGGATGAAGGTGGAAAAGTAATGCAGAACTAAATAAATAGGCATTTTATTTCCTTAAAGTCAGTATTTTTGACATGCAGCAAATGCTTACCAGAGTAAAAGCTCAAATCTCTGGCACCTACATTGATGAGACTCTGGAAATAATTGGGAGATCTTTTTGATATAGATCTTTTAAGAGGAAATGTACATATACAAATGATACAAAGGCACAGTTCCTCTTGAGCCATTTTGTGATGGACTCTGTTTCCAAAATTTTATTTTTTTAAGTTATGAACTTACCAAGGATCATGGTGAAAAGTTCAACTGTGATGAAAATGACAAATAAAATGTCCTCATCCCCTAACCTACCGTTATTCCCAGGGCTAGAGATAGCCTCTATGAACTATGTCTTCACTGATTTCTAGAATTTTCCATGTGTACATATGTATAAAATATGTGTATCCCAAAAGCTCACTGCCATTGAGTAGATTCCAACTCAGAGTGGCCCTCTAGGAGAGGGTGCAGCTGCC
This sequence comes from Echinops telfairi, assembly GCF_000313985.2. Lineage (NCBI taxonomy): Eukaryota > Metazoa > Chordata > Mammalia > Afrosoricida > Tenrecidae > Echinops > Echinops telfairi. The sequence goes on from NW_022103923.1 coordinate 3,290,284, forward strand.
CCAGTGGGTTTCCCAGCCTGGAACTCTGTATGGGAGTACAAACCCTTCTCTTGGCCCCAGGGAGCAGCTGGTAGTTTCAAACTGCTGACCTTGTGGTTTTCAGCCCAACACAGAGCCACTCTACCAACCAGGGCTTCTTAAGTAAGTGTATATATGTATAACCATACATGTATCTAGTTTTAGTTTATCTAATGAACTCATATTCTACACACTCTTCTAGTATTTGAATTTTCAACATCATAATGTACTTGTTAACTTAAAAAGAACAGTATATCTGGTTAGACCAGAACATGTATACGGGTACAGATAAGAGCTCACAACACTTGGAATCCAGAAGAGATAAACCCCTCAGGAACAATAAGGGGAGCAGCGATACTAGATGGGTAAGGGAAGATGGGGGAGGAAGGGGGAACCAATCACAACAATTGATGTATGGCCCCCTCCCAGGGGGATGGACAGCAGAAAAGTGGGTGAAAGGAGTGTAAG
>NW_022103923.1:3290922-3306644 GCF_000313985.2 Echinops telfairi
CAACAAATGTACAAATATGCTTGACACAATGGATGGATGGATGGATGGATGGATGGATGGATGGATGGATGGATGGATGGTGATAAGTTATATGAGCCCCCAATAAAATGATTTTTTTTAAAAGAAAAGAAAAAGATGATGACGACATATGTACAGGTGTGTTTGACACATGGATAAATGTATGGATTGTGATAAGAGCTGTAAGAGCCCCCCAATAAAATAAATTTTTTTTAAAAGAACAGGATATGGCAAGGGGGTGTGTAAAGGTACACACTGTGGTTCTTTAAAAACAGACAAACAAACTCCCCCCAGACGCCCTATCCTTCCAACCTAACAAGCGGTCTGAGGGGCTACAGAAAGTAAACCGAAATGGGCTTGGAGTCCTCAGTGAGAAACAAGTTCATCTCAAAGAACACGTGAATTTAAAAAAAGCAAACAATAAAAAGAATTTAGGAAACCCTGGAATCACTAGAAATTCAACCTCTGTCTTCTAAATCTATAGTCCTGGATGAGCAAAAATAAAGCTCAGGCTATAACTCCAAGAATTACAAAAGTGTCCATTCACCCAAAGTTGAACAAGTGTTTGATACCCTATAGCAGCTAGCTTTACTGCATAGCAAACTACCCCATAACTCAGTAGCTTAAAACAAGAGGCTGTGGATCGGGAACTGGGCTCGGCTGAGCTCCGCTGGACAGCCCTGCTGGCCTCCACCGGCCCATTCATGCATCTGTGATCAGTTCTTAAGGTAACTAAGGTCACAGGGGTGACTAGAACAGTAGGTGACCCGAGGCTTATTTACATGGAGATGGTCACTGGACTCCAGAGAACACTGCAGGCCCTCGGACCCACGCACGCTTGAAGCCTCTCTTTGTGACTTGTTTGCTGGAGTCCACGGCACTGGGGATTCCCTGACAAGTAACTGCCTTCCCCAAAGAACACCCGTGTTTGAACTGAGCACCTCGTGCTCAGCCACCAACACCCGGTCCATGATGTTGGACAAGTTTCAGCAGAGCTTTCAGACCAAGACGACCTAGAAGGAAAGGCCTGGGACTCGGCTTTCTTTAGAGACTCATCTAATGAGAGCCCTAGGGATCGCCACAGTTTGTCGGGGGCAGTTGTCGACAGCATCACCATGAGTGAGGCCAACTCAATGGCCGCTAACAACAACACTAACCAAAGCAAGACTCCGGCCCAGGCCCCAAGTCTCCACCTCTCGACAGAACGAGTGGCCGTTTTTTAAACCTAGTATGCATGAAGGGGGCTTCCGAAAGTTCTTGAAAAACAATGGAATTGAAAGATAATGGGATTTCTTTACATACTTTTTGAAGCCTCCTGGTCTGTTTGGTGGGAGGAAGAAGTGCGATAGGAATTCACATTAGCCAAACTCCTGCCTTCATCTTAAAGGCTTCGGATAGCTCAAATGTTGTCAGAGAGTCTGAATAAGGGCATAGTCTGTGATACAGAATTAGTCCCATGACACCTGAAGTTTGGCTCCCAGCTCGGGACTAGGTTATGCTCCTGAAAGTGGACTTGATAAAACCCAGGCAAGGTATCCAGGCACTGAAGTCTCCTCTCAGATTGTCCCCCGGGATGCCCGGGGAACTGGGTCTAACCAACACACAGAGACTACTCACAAACCAAGCCCCACGAGTCATTTACATGGATAATTAAAAATAATTAAAGGAACTATTGTGGTGGCAAAATATCTTGAAAGCATAGCAGCATGCTCTTTCCTGCATGTTTCCCTGTCCCCCTACCAGACTGTGGGGCATGGTGTCCGTGACCTTCATTAGGGGCTTGCCTGTGGGTAGAGTGAGAAGACGGCGGGAAATGCAGAAAGCAGCTGAGAATTTTAGAGAACTCATAGCAGAAGCCAGCCATTGGAGAGTGGGGGTTTTTAATAGCAAGTGCAGTCCTCTTGAGAGTCCAAGAGAAGAAGAGCCTATGAATTGAATTGTGTCCTCCAAAAAATATGTATGTATTTGAGTATACCATTTGAGAATAGGACTTCAATTTTATGTTAATGAGGTGTGTCTTAAGCCCAGCATCTTTGAAGTAGACAAAGAGCGGAGGAGGCATGGAGGAGGATGGAGGCACGGAGGGGAAATACCCGTCACGGGAAGATCACTAAGGAACACCAGCTGACCAAGAAACAAGGACCTGCCCTTGGAGCCAACTGAGGGCAAGTCTTGCGCTAGAGCAGCAGGCACCCTGAATTTGACTTGCTAGCTTGCTAAATTGTGGGATGATCTGTTCGTGAAAGCCATCTACTTGTGGTACAAGGGGACTCCCAAAAGTTTGAAGGAAAATTCCATTCTTTTTCCGTCCCATTTCTCCAGGCAGGCACTTGTGGAAGCCCCGTCGTAGTTCTGTTTCAGCAGCATCCAGAAACTAGGATGGATCTAGCCCAGACACTGGTACTGTTTGACAACAGAGTAGGGGGAAAGGACGATTGCCTATCGCCAACGTAGATAAAGATTCGGTCAGCTGGTGAAAGAAGAGAATGAGAGGAGGCAAGACTTGAACTTAGATGTTCATGGGTCTGCCATGGCCCCTAGCTCATCCCCAGCCAACTCTGACAGACCTCTGTGGTGGGGTCAGGTGAGCTTCGGGGCATAGCACAGCAGAAGAAACCTGAGAAGCCCCAGGTCCAGCCAGGACAGTCCTGCCCAGGGCATGGAATACAGGTTTGGGTTGAGAATACCTTGGAACTTGAAATGAGAACTGCCTGGGGGAGGAACTCACAACTCAGCTTGACCCAGGGTGGCTGAGATCCAGCGAGAAGGGTCTGGAGAGGCACCACAGACCAGGCCGGGGAGCTGTCAGGTGACTAACTGCGTGCACCTGTGAGCCAGGTGCAGCAAGGCTGCTGATGCTTTTCCATGCACCGGCAAGGAGGTGGGGACTGATGCCAGAACGCCCGTAGAACCTGTGACTCACCGACAATGAGCCAAGATAGAAGCCAGCCTCGTGCCAGAGGTCTGCCTCCTGAGTCAGGACAATAGTAAGCCCACCAGCGCCTAAGATTGAAAATTGGAGGCAGAACCCTGAACTGGCTTAAGTGATTTGCAATCTATAAGTGACTCGATTTATGTGGAGGTCTAGGTCAGGTTATCTATAATTTGAAAGAATGGAACTCCCATCCGATTTCAGTTGCATTTCAAAGAAATAAAAATGGTTACCTTCCTCACTCCAGGATTTCCTCATCCACTATTAGACTTAAGCTAGGGGCTTTGCTAATTCTGAGGAGAATACATGGTATTTCCTGACTACAACATCAAAGACATGGAGAGCAATTTGCATGTGTCAAGGTTTGATTTGACTGGGATCCACTATCAACACTCACGGAAGCCGCAGGCAGGAAATCAAATGAAGGTGTATTGCATTGGGCACATCTGTTGCACGAGACCTCTTTAGAGTGGTCACGGTGGCATTCTGAGGACTAGGATGCACCTGATCCATTGCTTCATACGCGTGCAAAGGTGAACAATAAAGAAGGAAGATTGCAGACGCCTTTTAATTATGGTGTGATCGAAGCACATTGAATGTCATGCTGCCAGAAGGACCAGCAGGTCTCTCTTGGAGGAAGGACAGCCAGAATGTTCCTTAGAGGCGAGGAGGAGTGATTTCATCTCCCGTCCTTTAGACATGCTGGGGGGTGGGGTGGGGGGGGCCTGTTGGAGCCAGCTCAAGGATATCTAACAACAACAACAAAGCTAACACAAACTAGAGATGTGCTTATACAGGGCCCTGGCAGAGCACTGGCTAAGTACTCCACTGTTAGCCAAACGTTAGCAGTTCAAACTCACTCAGAGACTCTGGGGGGAGAAAGTCTCTCAGATTTGCTCTCCAACAGATTTCAGCCTAGAAAACCTAATGGGGCAGTTTGACTCGGATACACAGGGTGTGTACACATGCTGTAAGGGGGAATGGCCGCGTAGGCACGAACAAGGGCAACAAATGTGAGTCTAAGCGATGGAAACAAAAGAGCATTCTGATCTGTAACACATTAGGCATCCTTGCCCGTTGTTTCAAGAAGCACGCTCATGCAGACAGGAACCCCGGACTCCAAGAAACCTCGACCACCCTATAACCTGGAGGAATGACCCAGCGTGCCCATGGCTGGAGGCAAGGCAAGGCAGCCAGCACAGAGAAGTGAACCAGGCAAAGAAGAGGGGAGCGGTGAGGTGAAACGACATGCATGCGTAATTCAAGAATAACTGGCTGATTGCAGTCTGAAAGCGCCTGCATGGCAGCTGCCTCCCCGGCCTGCACAGGGACAGTGCCCGGCTGACTGGGCTTACACCGCTAATTGCAGAGCCTGGCCAGATCTTCACTGCCATCGTCACAGTTGGTGTTAGGTCCCCCTCCTCAACTGAAGAAAGCATTTGTGCATCCCCATTGCAGCTCTGGGATCCTTTTTCTGGGCGAAAGCCCCCAATATAAAAAACAGAGAGAGCTCTTCGCTTGATTTCTTTCCCCTCAGTATTGGTTAGGATGAGGTTGAGTATGTGTAAAAAAAAAAAGTGGGGGGAGTCCACTATAATACAAAGATGGAATTCTGGTTCTTTCTACCATACAATAAACCCAGGAGCTTCATTGCATTAACTGGTTGTTTGGGATCCAGGTTACTTCTTTCTTTTTTTTCTTTCTTTCATCTCTTCTATAAATGACTTCCAATGTCACTTCAGTATCACTGATCTATATACAGTCAACTGGAAGGACGTTTGTACCCCAGCCCTTAGAAGACACTCCCTGGCAGTTATACAGTGCCTCTCCTACTTAACCCAATAGGCTAAAAAAAAAAAAGGTCACGTGGCCACAGCTACAGGTAAGTGAAAGTAAGCAATGTAGTCTTCACTCAGAGGAGCTAAATTTCCAAAGGATGGCTAAATGCTTGACTGCTAACCTAAAGATTGGTGGTTTGAACCCACAAGACACACCGAGGGAGAACGATGTGGCATTCTGCTTCCGGAGAGATTTGCAAACAGCTATGAGAGCTTCATGGGGGCAGTTCTATTCCGGCCTCTAAGGTCACTGCACATCAGAATTGACTCCATGGCGACACATTTGGTGGTATTCCTCAAGAAGACAGGGAGAGCAGATGTTGAGAATCAAGCAGTCTGCACCATGGTCTCCAAAGCTAAGCAACACCTCGGGCACCTCTAAGAACCCATTTTTTTCTGCAGTTTTTGAAAACTAATACCCATCTTTATTCTGTACTCATGAGCCCTCATGAGCCCATCTTCCTATCTGGCCTCATCTCCCATGGCCTCCATCTGTGCCCATCTGAAAGCTCAGTACCCACCTATACATTTCTCCCCACTTCCCATTGTTATCAAGGCAATTCTGGCTCATAATGACCCTGTAGAACAAAGGCAAACTGCCTCATAGGGTTTCCAAGGCTATAATCTTTAAAAAAGCAGATGGCCATCGTTTGTGTGTATTCTCCCTCACAGTTCAGGCAGTGTATTTGGTTAGCCACTGAGAACTCAGCCATTGTGTTCCTTGGACATCCCTGCTCATTCTCATCTCTGGGACCTTACTAATTCTGCTTGCTCAGTTTAGAATGCCACTGCCCACCTTTTCTCTAAATTCTATCTGTCCTTTAGGTAATCCTCACAGGCATCCCACGAACTTGTAGTCTCCTCAATCCCTGGGGATGAAGTAGAGAAATGGGGGCTGAACTATGATTCCATTACATTAATTTATAATGTTTAGATTACAAAAAAAAAAAAAGAGAATGCTGCATAATGGCTTGCTAGCCAAACAGAGGGCAGTCTGGTGGTGAGAGAGATGACTCTATTTATTTTCAAAAGTCAATTTGCCGTTGTTATTATTGACACCAATCAAACCCTAGAGATACCATCACTAGGTAATATGAAACTTTAAAAAAAAGAGGCAGTATAGATTAGATCCAACTTAAATATGTTGGTTTCCTGATTCCATCAATATGAAATGTAATAGTAATAATGTAATGGCCTGCATTGAGGTCAAAAGGCCAACAGTAGACGTCTAGAACTTGGCAAAACCAAAACCAAATTATGGCCATTGAGTCGATTCTGACTCATATGATCCTATAAGACAGAGTAGAACAACTCCATAGGATTTAAGAGACTGTAAATCTTTACAGGAGCAAAAAGCTTCATCTTTCTCCCAAGAAAGAGCTGTTGGATTTGAATCTCCGGCCTTAAGGTTAGCAACCCAATGCTAACCCACTGTGCCACCAGAGATCCTTCTAGAACTCAACAAGTGTATGTTTAAAAAAAAATGCTTTCTGTTTCTACAGCAAATTCCATTTAAGCCATCAGTATGGCTACCTAAAAGAGCTGTTGGAGCTGAGATTGAACTAAGAGAAACTTGGCATCCAGAAAAAGAGGGAACAAACGAGCTCTCCCTTGATCTGATCAGATCCAACCTGTGGTAGGCTGTATTTATGGCCTCAGCTCTCTCCCTGTGTTCATGCACTTTGCCATGTGGCTTTAAAACTTCTCTCGAAAAATAGGTAGAATTCCCCTCCCCCTTGGTTCTACGTTTGACCCTGAGACTTGTTTGGTTAGCAGACTTGACAATCAAAGATTTTAAAAATTAGGCTTGCTCAGACCTCCCCAAGAAGAGCATTCTCAGATTAGCCAATTGCTCTCAGGAGGAATGAGAGGCACATGGAATAAACAGATTGGTCTCCCACCAAGCCCTGCCTACATCACTTGACCTCAGAAATGTGAGCCCAGTGTTTGGGCCTCTACTAAATCTTACCTCAGTGAAAGAATAGTTTGTTCTAATAATATTGTACTTTATGATACTCACCTTCCCGACACGATTGCTGAAGACAAGTGGGTGCATAAGCAAATGTGGTGAAGAAAGCTAATGGTGCCTGGCTATTAAAAGATAGTGTGTCTGGGGTCCTAAAGGTTTGTAGTTAAACAAGCAGCCATCTAGCATGGAAGCAGCAAAGCCCACATGGAAGAAGAACACCAGCCTGTGTGATCATGAGGTGTTGATGGGAAGAAGTTAAAAAACAAGCAATCAAACAATGTGAAGGGGCATGAATGTAGCGGAGACCCAAAACCCACCTATAAGATCATTGGACAGTCCTTCTCAGAAGGGCCACATGGAAGGGATGATAAATCCAGGAGGTGGTATAGCACATATAACTATCCTTAGTTCTTTAATATTTCTTCCCCTTACTATTATAGATTTTATTTGTTTTGCCTCATTAATCATGTTAGAGTTGCATATGTTCATTTGTATATTAAAGATCATTCAGGGGGAAAAAGATAGGTCATTCAGTACATGAAGCCGAGATAACCCTTTAGAAATAGTAACAGGAATAACGGTTCCCTGAGGGTACGGGAAGAGAGGTGGGGAGAAAGGAGAATAGGGAGTGGATATCATTGATGACTCTAGAAGCCCATTCTATGGTATCAAACAACAGAATTGCATGTGAATGGATATACTGAATTGTGTAAGATATGGCAAAAAAAACTATTATAGGAAAAAAATAAAATAAGAGTCCCTTGGATAGGGTTGGGGAGGGAGGGGATAAAGGAGAGCTGATATCAAGGAGGTCAAGAAGAAATATTTTGAAACAGATTGTGGTAACAATCATACAATACTGCTTGGTGTGATTGAATTATGGAGTGTTGTGCTATCTGTAAGAGCTCCCAATAAAATGAGACATTAAAAAATATCAACAGAATCATCCAATGAAGTCAACTGGGATCAGCTGACCCCAATCAATCCAGATAAGCTAAATATGAGCTGTTATGGGCCTCCGAGATGTTTGTTTGTGGTTGGTTATTACACAGCAACAGCTTACTGAAACAAGAAACATCTATATTTCTGACAGTCACGCTTGTGAAGAACATTGAAGATAGTCAGAGGAGGGCAGAAGGGACCATGAAGGGTCACAAGGACTCGGAATATAAGGAATAGTTGATGACACTGATAATTTATGTTGAAAAAGAGAAGAGTTGGGGAGGACATGAACATAGTCTCTAAATATGTGAAAAACTGTTACCTGAAAAAGAGCTGAACTTCTTCTTTCTGACACTAAGACATTAAGACCTATTACAAGGCTTGATCACACTGCCTGGCAGTGGAATGAATTTTCAAAAGTTGTGAGCTCTTCTTTGCTGGAATTATTCAAGCATAGGCTGTCAGGACTCTTGGAAAGATATGACCAAATGTCCTCTAAGGTTCCTTCCCATCTTGAGATCATTTATAAGATTGTCCCCTATCCTAAGCCTCACTGCCATACTTCCAAAAGTGTTTATTCCCTGGTCACTCTTCCCCCGCTGGACTCCGGCTTCTCTGCCTTTGCCTAACACACCTCGTGGGCCCTCCTGGGAAGGTCCGGATCTCCAGCATCATCTCTGCCTACAGCAGCATGAGAAGCTTGTCTTCTCCATTTCAATGATGAAAACAGTGCTCTTCACCACAGAAGGAGCCCTGGTGAGGTCGTGGGGGATGACTTGAGTTGCTAACCCTGAGGACATCAGTTGGAAACCATCAACCACCCAATGGCTTTCTACTCCCATGAAGACTGACCATCTCAGGGACCCACAGGGGCAGTTCTACTCTTTCCTATAGAGATGCTAGGCAGAGGCAGCGACTTGATGGCTGTGAATTCGGTTTTTGAGTTTATTCAGCATGGCTGGGTGCTGACGTTGCAGAAAGGACCCATGGTTCTTCAGTGTCTGGATTCCCACAGAGAGGACACCAGGTTTGTGTGAGGCCCTCTCTCCATCAGCTACAGTGGGACTTCTTCTCCCCTCACGTCACTCCCTACTTTCGGTCTCCTGCAAGCAGATCTTCCTTCCTCAACCACATCTTGGCTAGAAAGGATGAGTTGGTCCCCTACTCATGGAAACCCTCAAACGACGGAATGACATGCTGTCCGGGCCTGGGCCACCCCCTCGACCCACCAAATCATTGTGCTCCATGGGGTTTCGTTTCCATTGGCTGATTTGGGAACGTAAATTGCCAGACCCGTCTTCCTCGTCTATCTTAATTGGCAGTTCTCCAGCACTCTAACAAGCAAGCTTCCACGGACTGTGCATGAGATGAACCGGGAGTCAAATGGGGAGGCCACCCATACAGAAGGCGAGACTTCTACCACTGTACCCCCATTGCCCCCTTGGCTAAGAATAACTATCTACTATTAGTGAGTTATAACTTAGCATGAATGGAAGGCCGAGTCCTAACTCGCATCCCAGGAGCACTTGAATTCTAAGTGCTATTCTCTGGCTGCAGAATGAAGCGTGGTAGACCTTGAATCTTGTTCAAGGAATTTACAATACCCTCATGTTTTTCCTTTGGGAGCCAGAGTCGCTTGGGCTCCTCCAACCTCTGTCTTTACTTTCATAAATAAAGATTTAAATAGAGTGGGACACTGCATGTGTGAGTTAGTGCCTCTGACGCCAGCCCAAACAGGCAGCTGAAAACAGAAAATATTAGTCAACAATCTGGTCTTTCCAAGTAATCCTGCCTACTTAATGGTGGGTAGAAATAGTCTTCTGCCTGGGTCTTTCAAAAGGTCTTTTTTTTTTTTAAAGGCCCTTACAGTGAGGAACAGGCTGGATGGGGAGACAGACATAATGCCCCGAAATTATTGGCACACTTCCTGTCAGGCATATTTCCATGAAGAGCAAAGCCCTCTGGTCACAGGCTAGTGTGTGGCCCCGGCTTGTCAGAGCTATTGATTGACTGCTCGCAATATTGCAGGTGATTTAAAGAGTTCCCCGCCACCTTGTTTGTTTAATGTCACCTCCATAAGAGAATGCCAGCCTCTGACATGTTTGACTTCTCCACAGGCCAAATGCCAAGGCATGCGCAGTTGTCCCACCACGGTGGGGTTCCCTACCCTCAATCCCACCAATGATAACAATTTCACAATGTTTCATTTCAAAGCAGCACCCACCAAATCCTTGGTATTCTCCCGACTGGTGGCCTAATGCGACGCTGGCACTGCTCCAAGAAAGACCTCCTGTGCAGTTTTTGGATCTACACTTAGAAAACGTTCCACATCCATGGACCCCTCGGTGGTAGTCTGGAGACGCTGGTTCTGGAAGAAGGGGTAGTAGGGGGTGGGAAGGGGGGCAGGGAAGGGATGCAAAGACGAGAGTCGAGACTGTCTGGGGCCAGAGGCCAAACTTGGCCAGCCCAAGACAAACACAGATTGGAGATAAACAGAGGAGATGAGGAAACATAGCCCAGAGACGGCCGAAATGGGAAATGAACAGGGGAACTGGCCTCTGTGATGTCTGATGTGGGGTGGGGGGGTGGGGGGGTCATAAGAGAGGAGGTCGGGAGAGAAAAGGGCAGGGGAAAGAGAGAGATGAGGGCAGGCGGAGGAGCATGGAGGCAGGGTGAAGACCACAAAAGTGGGACAGGGAATGAATGTGAGGGGGAAACCCAGGAGAGGAGAAGAAGAAAGGGAGGTCGAAGAAGGGGCCGGAGCAAGGTCCCCCACAGCCGGGGCAGGCAGCGCAAGCCAGACCCAGTGACAGATGCCACTGATAATTTTTGACAGGAAAAAAAAATCCAATCTAGTCTAGTGTGCTGTTGGAACATAATACATTTTTTTTGGCATTTGTAGAGCAGATGCAAGAAGAAATTAAGGACAAACTTTCATTTTTAAAAATGAAATGGAATATGGTTCATACTCCGATGTCAAAGAAAAAAAGGAAGGGGTCTATATGGACGTTTACCCAGTGGCTCTCCACTAGGGGCAAGAAGCACTTGACAAAGTCAGAAGACGCTTTGAGCAGGCGCAACTGGGTGGAGGAGCTTCTGCCATTTAGTGGGCCTAGAGCCGGCACTTATCCTACAACGCACAGGACAGACCCACAGACAAGACTCATCTGGGCCCAGAGGGCCAGAAAGTGGAGACTCGGCAGCATCTGGGAACTTGTTGGAAATGCAGATTTTCAGACCTCACCTCAGTTGACTGACTCCGAGTCTCTGGGGGCCTGAGTGGGTGGGTGGGTCCCCATCCCAGCAGCAACTGTTTTCACAAACCCTCCAGGGGATCGTGAGGCCCCAGCCAAGTCTGAGACATCCACTGAGCTAACCAACAGGGTAGCCGCTTGCCATCTATTGCGTAAAGGTAAGTCACACTAAAGAGCCATTCCTGAGGCACGGGACCAGGTGCCCTTGAGCCCACTCCAACGCACGGAGACTCCGTCTGTGTCCGAGCAGAGCTGCGTTCCGGAGGTATTCAGTGGTATTTGATGTTCAGCGGTCGATGGTAGGCCTTGGACTCAAAGTGCCTCTGGGTGGACTCAGAGGAACCTCCTCTCCAGCAGCCATCAAGCATATTAACCATTGCCACCACCCAGGGACTCTTCAGTCACACGAGCCAATTTCCAATGCTCCATAGTCACACGTGGCCGATGGTTCCCCTACTGAATAGCACACAATAGCACTTTCTACTGCCACAGAGAAGTTCAAGAGCATTGTTTACCAAGCTTTTCTCACAAGCAGGTCAAACCACCAAACATTTAGATTCAGGAAGAACATGTCTTACCATACCGCCTCTACCCAGAATCTAAAGTGGGGGAAAGATGGGCCCACAGGGTAAAGTCACTGCGGCGGGGGAGAGGGGGGGGATCTGGGATGCAGTGTCATATTTCTTCACTGTGTGACACTGGCCATGCCACATGACACACCTGAGCTTCGGTTCTCCATCTAGAACACGGAGTGAGGCCTATGTCCCTGTCCGAAGGTGCCAGAGTACTATGCCCCTTCACTGGTGACAAACGCCCTCTCAGGTTCGCTGGCACATCACAGGGTTCACAGCGTGGCTAGATTCGGTGTTCTGCCTTCCATATGGGCCAGGACTTCCCGTCTTTTGTGCCATGAACTCCTTTGACATCTGGTGACACTTATGACTTGTGTCTGAGAAGAAGGTTAGTAAATCTATACAATAAGATAAAATTACGAAGTAAACGGATTACACAGAAATACAGCTATCAAAATACAAACCATGTTGGTGACATCGGAATATATATATATATGTGTGTGTATCATTATTAGCCCAGTAATTAATAAACTAGAGTGGCAGGTCTAATAACGGCTGCAATTTCCAAGAAGGGATGAGTGAAAATGATATTTTGAGAGCTGTGGAACGATGGTAATATGATTGGAACTCTCTGTGCTTCCGCTTGGAGACAACGTCGGAGGTACTGTGAAGACAACCGTGATTTGTTGCCTGGGCTCATAATGGAAGGAAATGCTAAATCTCCTTAGGAGCTGGTGGCAAGAACGATGCAATTGTGTCCCAGCCAAGTTCACAGCCGTGGGATCCTCTTTACGGAGCCAAGGAGAGAGGGGGCGGTCAAAAGGGAAGTTGCAGGGGCCAGGCCTGGAAGTGTCAGTGCGGACTTCACTTGGGCCCCGGTTCCTTTGGCCAGAACTGTTCATAGGAGTACACCTGGATGCAAGGGGCTCTGAGAAATGGCATCTGTCTGGGACCAAGAAAGAGAGGGCCTTCCCCTCCCCATCCCTCATACTTGTGGGCACTGGTGGCTTCTGCTGCAACTAGTAAAGTCAACGGCCAAGTAAGGACTCTGTCAAATCATGAGGGAGTTTGATTTTCTGAAAGTAAACATGCCACAAGGCCTGGAGAGCTGAGGAGACACCCATCCCACTTGGGGCAAGAGCTGAAGGGTGCTTGCTTCCAAGAAGGGAGTTCTCTTCGTGAGTAACCAGGCCACTCCAACATCCTTTCCCACACCAGACCACACCACCACACTCCTCCCCACTACCCCCGCAGAAACCCGAAAAGTGCCCAGCCTTTGGGCCCGATGGGTCCTACCACCCTAGGCCATTCAAACCCAGGCCTGGCAGGGCCCCAGGAGGGAGGTAACAAAATTAAAAATAGCCTCTCCTCCAAGGAAAAAAATTAAAAATAGACTCCAACCCATATGAAAATTTTGGTGGAAAGAAAGGGAAGGAAAACAAAATGAATCATCTTTATGTGTTTTGCTGAGCGAGAGCCCGTTGCCATGACTACAGGGCCCTGTGTGCAGGCCTGGTCTTTTCTAGCAAGTTCAAGGCCCACCGAGGAGCCAGTGGGGGCGGCCCCATCACCAGTATATTACAGCCATAGGATCGGCGATCCCCCAGCACAGTCACTGTCGCTGAGCAGATCGTGTTAAATGACGGTCACAGTTCATTCAGTGTTTCCGTCCATTGTGATCTATCCTTATAATTGCACAAACAACAAGACTTGCCCATGTTCCTTGGGAGCTCAGGGAAATCTCATAATGGAGTCAGGAGAGGTGACGCGAACTTACGGAGGAGCTGGGGCTTAAATCACAAAGGGAGAAAAGCTGCTTTGCAGCCGGCACTAGCTGGCCATGGCCTGCCTGCCTGCCTGCTCCCTTGTGCTCACTGGAAAGGTCCCTGAAGGAAAGAAAAGAGGAGCCGCAAGCCCCCCACCCCCACCCCCACACGCAGGAGCTCTGTGCTGGCGACACAATACACGAGGATGGCCTAGTCCCTCTGGCAAGTGAGCCACTTGGGTTGACGGCTTGAGATTAAGAAGGACTGGATTCATCTAGTGCCCTTCTCTGAACCTGTGCTTAAGGGCTTCCTCTAAACCGGAATGGGATGGTTTAAGGGTGCGACTCAGCCTCTGGACTCAGAGTTTCTTAAAACAGCAGCACTCTCCCTTTAAGAAATCCCCAAACCCACTGCCCCGAGTCATTCCCGACCCTGTAGGACAGAGTAGAACTGCTCCCTTGGATTTCTGAGGCTGTAAACCTCGATGGAAGCAAACTGCCACTTTGTTCTCCCTCAAAGCAATGGGCTGCGGGCTTTCAAGCCTGCCGTTTGCAGCCCAGCCCTTGACGCACACACTGCATTACCAGGGCTGCTTCAGAAAAACCCAATACACTGAAAATGTTAACTTGCCAAACCCGACAGGGATGGGGAGGCTGATCACTTCATACAGAAGTCTGCACTTGGAATTCATTGGTCTGCCAGTGGAGTCACGTAGGAGACTAAAGAGGCATGCCCACGATAGGCCGTGACTCATCCTAGACTGGATGCCTACATGCTATTAGGAACATCATAGTAGGAATCTGAATGGCAGATTCCGTTTAATACTGTGTTGATGATAAATGGACTGAGCTTGATAACTATACTGCTGCTAACTGAAGTGCGGCTAGGGAAAAGCGTCTTCTTTGAGAACATTCATGGAGGTATTTAAGACTAAAGGGCCGCGATGCCTGCATCTGACTCTCACACAATCTAGAAAAAAATTTCAGTCAAGTGTGTGTGTGCATATACAAATACTAACATAAATACATGCATGCAGAGATAGCAGAGCATTTCAAAAAGTTTGTTGGAACATTCCATTATTCTTTAATTTCCTTTTTCCAACAACTTTTGAAGTCATATATGTGTGTGTATAATATACAACAAACTATATAGCATATACTATAACGTGGTATATTATGTTATGTAACACACTGTATGTCTCATTATATAATACAAGTATAACAAGAGATCATATGATTTAACAAATGACAAAATGTAAAAGGTTAAAGATGAGTGAATATGATAATGGGTATACAGCCATTCTTCGTACTGATTATTCTTGCAACTTTTCTCTAAATTTGAAATTCTTTCCAACTAATTTTTGTAATTTCTCCCTTTGAAATAGTCACTTAAGCATCATTTGACTCATCAAAATTCTTTTTATGCTCAACTTTTCAGGATCACCTCCTCTAGTACATGAAACTCACGCACATCTGAGGTTGTGTTCCTTACATTTTAAGAGACAACGAATACACTCGAGATCAGTACTGTCCAATAGGCTATTCCATGATGGCAGAAATGACGTGCCTATCCTGGCCAAGACAGGGGCTAGTAGCTATGTGTAGCTGTGAAGTACTTGAAGTGAGACACTAGTCTGAATAAAGAGGTGTTATCCTTGTAAAGTGGAGAGCTTGGTGGCATACTGATTATGAGTTGGGCTGTTAACTACGAGGTCAGCAGTTTGCAATCACCAGTGGCCTCAGGAGAAAAACAGGGCTTTCTACTCCCAGAAAGAGTTGCAGTCTTGGAAACTTACAGGAACAACTCCACTCTGTCCTGTAGGGTCACTGTAAATTACCATCAACTCAATGGCAGTGAGTTTGGTTTGGGCTATACGTGTATAATGCGTGCATCAGGGTTGTATCCTTTCACCTTACGTATCCACTTGTATGCTGAGCAAATAATCAGAGAAGCTGGAGTATAGGATGTATGACACAGTAACAGGGTAGGAGATAGGCTCATTAAGAACCTGTAATATGTGGGTGACACAATCTTGCTTGCTGAAAGCCTAGATGGCTTGATGAACATAGTGAAGATCAGACTACAGCCCTCAGTATGGAATCCAACTTAATGTAAGGAAAACCACAACCCTCACAAGCGGCCCAATAGACAACATTATAATCAATGAAGAAAAGCTTCAGGTTGTCAGGGATTTCATTTTATTGGATCCAGTCAACACTCAGGAAAGCAGCAGTCAAGAAATCAGGTGGATTGCATTGGGTAAATCTGCCCAAAAGTCCTCTTTAAGTGTTGTGTTAGTCTGGGTACTTTAGAAAAACAAATCCACAGAAACTCATGTATGAGAGAGAGTTTTATATAAAGGTTAACTGTGCATCACAAAAACCTCCCAACCCAGTGCTGCCCAAGCCCACAAGTCCAACATTAACCCATA
>NW_022103923.1:3307682-3310149 GCF_000313985.2 Echinops telfairi
CACAATCGGCTTGACGGCAGTGTTTGGTTGGAATGCATCAAAGATGACTGGGCAGGACCTAACAACAACACATGTGTAAAATATGCAGCATATTTCCAAGACTTGGTGTGAAAAGGAATGTAAAATATTTTGGACAGTTCGTATTAAATTAAGTATATGTGGAAAAAGGGAATTGAAAAATAATAGAATTCTCCCACAAACTTTTAAAATCCTCTAAAAGATGACCTGACAGGACATTCTGACAGGATAAGCACTGCTGGGGAATTGACTGGTTTGAAGGTCTCCAAGGAGCTAGATCTTTCAGAGCCAGAGAATTGAGCAAGAGGATTGAGCAAGGGAAGGAGTTGATGGAGATGTGTTCAAAGTAGAGGCAGCATTCTGTAGAAGCAAGGCTGTGTTCGAGAGAAGGCATGGTGGACTTGAGGCATGGTTTTGAGCTTGGAGTGGGACGAGGTAAGGTTGGAGAGATGGACCTCCAGAGCACCCTGGGGAAGAGTGCTGGCCTTTTTCCCTAAGGGCAGTGGGAAACCGTCAAATATATTTTTCAGCATGGAAGCACCCGAGTCTACATGGAATCTGTCAAAGAGCATCGGTTAGATCCCTAAATCTGGCCATATGGAGGAGGTTCCTATCTTCCGTGTGTCTACCACTGTCCTCACACGCCCCTCCATCTCCCATTGCCCCAGTGTGGCAGATGGTGCATTCCTCATAGATGAACCCATATGTCATACCAAAACCTGGCATTGCCCACCCATTAAGAGGCGGAGTTGGTGCCCCATGAAAACACCCACCAACAAAGTCCTGCAGAAGTGCCCCTGCATACTTCCAAGGCTAAGTCATAAAAAGGGGATGTAGCCTTCACACGGCTCTCTCTGTCTTGGGACATTTGGCCTTGGAACTCGGCCATGCTGTGAGGAAGCCCAGGCTACATGGAGAGACCACATTGCAGTTGACAGCCAGGGCCTCAGGCAACAGCCAACATCAACTGTCCTTGCATAGCCTTCCGGTGGGGTGGTTCCAAACCCCTGGACTTGGTCAAGTTTCCCAGCTAAATCTCCAAGCATCAAGACATTCCCACTGTGCTCAGTCTGAATTCCTGACCCACATAATCTGTGAGCATGAAAAAATAAATTTTAAAAAGTTGTTGTAGGCCACTAAATTTGAGAGGACTTGATTTTACAGTCGTAGTAACTGAGACACCCAGAATGTGGTCATAAGTTTCCATGCTTTATTGAAAAGGGCTGTCACTGCAGTGCATGCTGGGACTTGGGGTGGGGCCTAAGCAGTAGCTTCTTGCCACCAGCCTCTAGCACACCTTGGGGCACAGACCAGCTGGTATTCCCCTGTGAGCTTGGTGTGAAGCAGCTGTTATGTAATTCTCCATTGGGTTTTCTAGAATTATCAGTGGTTTAGACAACTTTGCAGAGGAAAAAGTCAAGTAAAATGTGGCGCAGATTTAAAAGCACTAAGTTTGACATTAAATAGGTGTTAAATAATGTGTCATCTATATTGCCTTTCAGCTCTAGAGAACTCCAATCATGACAATAATTAATATAATGGTTTGATTTATGACTATCTTCCTCGGGACCATAATTTTTTTTTTAATTGTTTGAATCACCCCGGCAGACTGGCTAAAGTAAAAGATGGCAGGGAAGGACCTGCCAGGAAAAAAAAACCCAACATAATTTATAAAATTAGTAAGGGAAAGTAAAAGTAGCTGTCCGAGTACTTGAAAAAAGAAATTGGCTCCAGGCAATCTTGGAGGTGAGGTCAATTTTAAAAAACAGAAAAAACCCAAAGCTGAATCACTTCAGTGGAGAGAGTGCCGTGTTCTTTGGAACGAGTTGCCAGCGGCTCCTTGACCTGGCCTGCATTTGCTAAAACCTCTGACAATGCCCTGAGGAAAGAGCTGTGTTGTGGGCCTTTCCAGCGTGGGTCGTGCAGAGGTTAGGAGGGGCCCACACATAAGCAGTCACCCACAATCACACCCTCGGTTCCAAATCAACCAAGGAAGAAGAAAAGACTTGGAACAAAACTGCCCCCCTGTCGGCCTATGTCGGGGTTGGGGTGGGGACAGGGACAACACCAAGGCGTGTGTCTCTTCCAGAGTAAGGCTGATCTGAAAAGACCAGATCAGTAAAAGCCTGGGTTGGCAAACCCACAGCGGTAGAGTTGATTTTGACTTATGGCGACTCCGTGTGTTATGGGTTAGAAGGGCTGGTAATCAGCTGCAACGCGTCCAGATCACCTTTGCGGCCCCTAAGGACAATCATTATGGAAACAGATCAGCAAATCTTTCTCCTGAAGTGCCTCTGGTTGGGTTCGAACAGCCAGCATGAACCACCTTCGCCACCCACAACAAACTCAAACTCACTGCCATCGAGCCAATGCTGAGTCAGAGTGACCCTATAGTGCACAGTAGACCTGTCCCTGTGAGTGTTCGAGAGTGTAACTCTTTTTTTTTTTT
>NW_022103923.1:3312261-3318163 GCF_000313985.2 Echinops telfairi
CTTATAAGGAGTTACAGTTTCAGAAACCTACTGTACACTAGGACCCTATCCTAGTACCCTATCCTCTAGGGCAGTGGTTCTCAACCTTCCTAAGGCCACGACCCTTTCATACAGTCCCTCATGTTGTGGTGACCCCCCAACCATAAAATGATTTTCGTTGCTACTTCATAGCTGTAATCTTGCTACTGTTATGAATCAGGCGACCCCTGTGAAAGGGTCGTTGGACGCCCAGAGGGGTCACAACCCACAGGTTGAGAACCGCTGCTATAGGGTCACTGTGAGTCAGAATCTACTCGATGGCAGTGAGCTTGGAATGTTTATGGAAGCAGACAGCCACATCTTCCTCCCTGGGAGCAACTCACGGGTTCGAACCACTGATGTTTCCAGTAGCAGCCAAGTGTTTAACCACTGAGGTACCAGGACTCCTAAAACCAAGGTGGAAACTGACGCTCCAGGTCTAAATTCCCAACACCGCCAAATCATAGATGAAGAAAGAATAATAATAAAAGACCAATCACTAATGTGATTATTTTTTAAGGAGCCTGTTGGTGCAGTGGGTCACGTGTTGAGCCGCTGACTGAAAGGTCGGTGATTCAAACCTACCCGGTACTCATCAGGAGAAAGAGGAGGCAGTCTGCTTCCACAGAGATCTGTTATTGTTGTTGTTGTTGTTGTTGTTGTTGTAAGGTGCCTTTGAGTCATACAACAAAACTAAACACTGCCCAGTCTCATGCCATCCTATTTTGTTATATCGGAGCCCATTGTTGCAGCCACTGTATCAATGCATCTCCTGTCGAGCCTTCCTTTATCTGTTGTCTCGCAACTTTACGGAGCATGAGGTCCTTCTCTAAGTACCAGTCTCTCCTAACGTGTCCAAAATAAGGGAGACAAAGTCCCACCATGCTTGTATCGAAGGAGCATCCTGGGTATACTTCTTCCAAGACTGATTTGCTTGTTCTCTGGGCAGCCCATGGTACTTTCAATACTCTTCGCCTGCACCCAAATTCAAACGCATTGATTTGTCTTTGATCGTCCTATTCAATGCCCAATTTGCACAGCGTAGGAGGCAATTGAAAATCCCCTGGCTTGGGTGAGGCACCTTAGTCCTCAAAGTAACATTATGGCTAGAAGAGCCGTATTCATTGACGACATTTTAATCTCTATACCCTTCAAGAGTGTGAGCCAGGATGAATGACGTGGTCAGAGCCAAAGGACTGCCCTGCCTCCAATTTGTCCTGAAGCCACTTCTCTGTTCTGAAAAATGGGAGGGCTCCCCCAAGGGTGTGAAAGGCAGGGGAGACAGTGAAGCCAGTAGAGTGGAGAGAGGCTGTCCCAGGAGGGAAACAGAGAAAACAAGCTGCCACCGTGTCTCTGTGGAAGGTGGGGCCCAGGGATTCACAGCCTAATGAACTAGATCATGAAATCTCATTTGCGTGTTCGATAGCTTCTGCGATGCGCTCAGGCTCTTAGGAGGAAAAGGAAAGGGGGGCTGAACAAAAAGGGCTCGTTTTTCTTGCTTTCAAAGCATGGGAAGATGGATGGGGAGAGGGGTCCCAGAGGCCCCTGGGAGGCAGGCGTGGCCCGGTAGGAGACAGCAAGGAGGTCTGACTCCGCAGCCCCAGCAACCACTGTCCTCCAAGAGCCTTTGCCAGCACAGCCGCCTGCGCAAAGCAGGGCTCTCTGGCAATGGCTCATAATTGCATTAACTGCGAAAGAAAGCCGCTCCCGCGCCTTCACCTCCTCCGACTCCCAGCCAGACGACGCTGTAAAAAGGTGGCCATCAAAGCTCACCAGACAGTGTCTCTCTACGGATCTGCGAGGAAGGATTCGTTTTTTGATTGGTTATTTTATGCGTCTCTGTCTGTCACGGACCCCTCGTTGGCAAAATACAATACACATGGAACACGAGGGGGAAATTCGGTCCTCTTGCATCACTGAACTGTAATAAATAGTTCCCGGACTGAGAGAGAGCCCTGGTGGCTTCAGGGTTACCCACTGGGCCACGATCTGCAAGGTTGGCGGTTTGAAACCACCAGTGGCTCTTCAGGAGAAAGACGGGCCTTTCCCTGTCCTATGGGGTCGCCACAAGTCAGAATGGACTGGCTGGCAGTGAATTCGGGCTGTAGTGAGGCTGCCTCGAGCTCTCTGATGGTTAGATGGAGACGGGCACACCCCCCTCAGCCCCCGAAGTTCAACTCGTTATTCCACCCAGGAATAGATGAAGGAGGTATCTTTGAAAGAGAGGTTTGCCCAGCACAGGAATGACTGAGCAGGCCTGAGCTGAGGTGGTGTCTTTCACACTTGCCCTCATAACAACTCCTGGAGAGAAAGAGCCAGGGCAGGCCCTCCATCTTGTCCCCCAGAAACGGGGAGACAGAGCTCAGTACAATTAGTACAATTAGGGGACTTCTGCAAGTTCACAAGGAGCTCATGGGATCCATTTCCAATTGTGCCTCCTTCTCATACGAAGGGTCTACACAGGGAAGACCTCTGCAGAGTCAGCTCGGCACCCCTCTTCTCTGAGGTGGCTGATGGCTTCAGTGGGGTCTCTCCGCTCCTTCGTGACTCTCTCATCTGCCCTCCTCGCCGTCTGGTCCATAAGGAGCGGGGAAGGGAGGTCCCAGGCTCTGAAAAAAGAAAGAGCTGAACAGGATGCCCAAATCAGAGAATCTACTCACATTGGTGAAGGAGCCCCAGTGTCCTGTGAGTTACTCACTTGGCTGTTCACCATAAGGTTGGCGGTTCGAACCTACCAGCAGCTGTTCACAGGAGAAAGATGCAGCAAAATAAAAGCTGCTCCCGTAAAGATCTGCAACCTCGGGAAGGCCCTGGTGACGGTCTACTCCGTCCTATGAGGTCACTGTGAGTTGGAATCAACTCGTAGCAATGGATTATACTCTGGGTAATAGGAGCCAAAAGGCCTACCGCAAATCTTTCTCTGGCCCACCGGTGAATTGGACCTTCCCGAACGTGAGGCCCTAGAAGAAGCCCCGGTGGTACGTACAGTGGTTATGCCGCTAGCAGAATTGACCTGATGGCAGCAAGTCTGGAATGGAGAAGGCATCTAGAAGCTTTGGGACAGGGTCCTACCTCACCTTTACCCCACCACCCTGCTGTCTGGGCCTGTTTTCCACATCACACGCAGAAAGGACAAAGCACCTCTCTTTTCCAACCCAGCCATCCACAAACCCACTTACAGGCGGCCCACCACCTCCTGGCCTGCTAGCCACCAGCCACAGAAAAATCCTGGTTTGGCCAGCTGCACTTTTGCCAGCACATGTCATTGTAGCCTGACCTCCAGTTACCACAAAAGGCGCGCAAATTTTGTTGATGAAGCACTTGAGAGGGCCAGGGGAAGATACATTCCTTTTCCTCTCTTGCTTTTCTTTCTACATGTCGAACCTAGTCTTTGTGGTACATCTTTTTGGAATCCCTCCGCTTCACCATCTGTAAAAGGGGCAGTTTCCTACAAGTTCCTCTCCTTCCTGCAGGAACACTGTGGGATCCCAATACAGGCTGATTGTTCCTGAAGAAATTGCTTCTTCTCCTCTCAGAACCTGTTATTTCCTCAGAGGATACCATCAGAGTCCACTGATGATAACCGACTTAAAACAGGTATCCCGGAACCCCGGCCAGGGACGCTCGTTTCCATAGTAACAGGAGGGTTACAAATAAACACACAAGCAAAAGCCCTCTTCACAAACGAAGGCACCGAAGAGGCATGAAGTAGCCCTGGTGGTACCGTGGTTAAGCACTCCGCTGCTAACCGACAGCTTCCACGGTTGGGACCCATGGGCTGCGCTGCACCAGGAAGCCGGGGCAGTCTGCTTGTGGCCAGACTCCAGCCTGGGAAAGCCTCTGGGACAGTTCCACCCTGTCCTATTGGGTCGCTCTGATCTAGAGTCGACGCTACAGCAAGGGAGTCGGTGTGGGTTGTTTTTTGTTTTTTTCCTTTTTGGAAGTGGCATAAACAAAATATGTGATGGTGAGGGAGGCTGTAAAGTTTTTATTGCCACCTGTTTGGGAAGACCTGCATAATTCAATCGAGCTCCTGGCATTTGCGAGGGAAGCAATCACCCCGAAGTTGTGGCAATAAAGCCTTTATAGCCCCCCATGCCAGCACGCCCGCTTTCCAGGTACAAAGCCCCCGTTTGATAAACTTCCGCTTCTCGCATTTGCATAATGGAAATGGACGCGATGTGAAACCCAGCCCAGGCTGCGGGGAGGCATAACTCGAATCCTTGAGTTGGCCTGGGTGGGGGTGGCTAGGGGAAGCACCCAGTCCGCTGATGGGAACCAGGGGCTGGGCAAGGGCACCTGGGAAGACCCCTCCCCGCCTCCCTCAGGCCGGGGGACCCACCAGGATCTGGCTGAATGTCAAAGTCCCCTGCCACGGAGAACCCATGCCAGACAGTATCTTCTTGGAGAGCACCCCTGGCCGAGTTAACCAAGTTGGGGGCTGGGGTAGGGGTGGGGAGAAGGCAGAAAAGCTACTTATGTCCCAGCCCCACTTCAGCCCCCTCATCCCCGATCTCTTTGGCACACACACCCCCACCCCCACCATCGCCATCCATCCCTCACCGCTCCCGCAATTTGGGACCGGAGATCGTCCCCGTTGCGAGGGGGAGGCCTCCCCTCTAGGGGGCGTGGAGCGGTCCCTATGGGTGCCTCCCCGCCTTAGGAGATTACTACAGCCCTGCCGGCGCTCTGTGGTAAGAGTTTGAACGTGTCTGCAGAGCTTAATCAAATGCTAATTCCGTGTGGTGAAAGAATTTGCTGGAATCTGCAAGGGAGCTCCTGGCTGCAAGAAAATGCGTTGATTCACTCCTAAATCTGCTTTGCCCAAGCCGGGTGCGATTTAGAATGTAAAGCTGCATTAAATCACAAAGTGCTCTGTGGATCACACAGCCATCCTTTGTGTCCTTAATGAAGGGAAAAACAAGGCTTTATTCTGAAGCTTTGTGTATAATCAGATGCCAGGTTGTAACGCTCTGGCAAACACACCAGAAATCATAATTGGGAGGAAATAAAAGGGTTAGTCCCAAACAGCATATGATTTAAATAAGAAGGAAAAAGAAACTGCCCCCAAGATTTGTGCGTTTCAAGAATCAACTTTTTAATTCATTCGAAGGGAGATTACAGAAGGGGAGGAGCAGCCTTTAAAACAGTATGAAAAGCTAGTTTAGATGTAAATGAGAGATAATGGGCTTTCACCGGGAAATAAGCCAGGGGGCCAAGTTGGTGCCCCTGGGAGGGACATCTCGCCAGGCTTGGCTCGGAAGGCCTCTGGACCCTGAGGCGGTTGAGAGGGACCCCCTGCCGCCCTTGGTCTCCCTGGAGGGAGGAGGCTTCCTGACACAGGGTCTGGTAACCAGCCCTGGGAGGAAGAGAGAAAGGGCCTGGCGGGGCTGTAGTGGTCCCCAAGGATTCTGGGGCTGGCCTGGTGGGGCCTGCGCAGAGGGAGAGCTGGAGGGTGGCTTTAACCCAGGGAACCTCCTAGCCGTGAACCTTTTGAGGTCGTGGAGAAGGAAGGGGGTTGGGGCGCCTACACTTGTCTTGCAGCTGGAGTGAAGGAGCTCTGCGCCGAGCCCTCCCCAGCCCTAATTCACTAATGATTTGCTTATTAGTTCGGATCAGGGAGCCAGCTTCTGGAGAGATGTGAATTGGCATTGATTTAATCCTCTTCCCAGCACGCGCTCCCAGCCCAGGGTGAGGCAGGGAGGGGAGAAGGGGGCTGCCAGCCCGTTCAAGAGCAAGTTGCTGCTTCTCCTGCCTGGCTTTGTCTTCTCTCTCACCATCTGCTAGCCCTGCTATGGAAGTGCTAGGGAAGAAGGGGGTGAGCAGAGAGCCCCAAGCCCTGAGCTTTGGTCCTAGCCATCAGTGAAGCTGAGCAGCCGGGGAG
>NW_022103923.1:3319345-3321475 GCF_000313985.2 Echinops telfairi
AGGGGAGCACCTCAGAAGAAAGGCCTGGCTTCCAAATGCTCACAGTCATGAAAAGCATGTAGGGTAGAGTCCTACGAAGCACACATGTGGTCCCCATGCGTTAGTATGGCCTCAATGGCAGTGGGTTTGGGTGGGCCCAGGCACCCCACTAGACCCTGAAGCTATAGGGTCTACCCCTGCATCTGGAGTCAGAGAGCCACTGGGTGGGTGCCCCTCCCCTGCTCCCACTAAATGATAAACTTTGTAAGAACCGGAATCACGCTGCGTTTTGTTCACAATTATATCGCCGACGTGCAGCGCAGTGGCAATCGGGCCTCATAAATATCTGCTGAATAAATAAGCATGCAGAGAGCTTTGCCACGTTGCCTCATTTAGTATTTACCTCAATACAGTGCAGGGAAATTAGTACAACGATTTCCATTCTAATGACGAGAAAACAGGCTTAGAGACTTTACCTAAGTTACTGGCAAGCGTATGGGGGAGGGAAGGTATTGGACCCATCTGGGCCGGCCACCGCACCCTTTGCCCCACACTCACTCTCTTGGAGCCTAAGATGAGCAGAAGGGTTGAGGCCGGCCATGCTGGCAGCCCAGGCCTCCAGTTTGCACCCCAGTTTAAAAGAACGAGCCCACCCAGCCGCTGGTTTCTAAATCCTATTTCCCGTCAAAAGGAACCAGACTCTTAAGAGGAACAGATTAAAGGAGGCTAAGGAGACATGCCAGCTAAATGCAATATTGATCCTCGATTGGATTCTGGATCAGGACAAAAGCATGCTACCAAGTCCCGTATAGGGCTGATGGGCAGAATTGGAATATGAACTATATATTAGATACTATTTGGAGATCCATGTAAATTCCCTGGATGTGAAGGTGGTATTGTGATTGTGCAAGTGAATATCCTTGTTAACAAGACAGGCTGACATGTGTAGAGAGGAAGGGTCACATTACCTGTGAATTACTTCCCACCCCCCAACGAGAGAAAGATAGAGAGGTGCTGATGCTGATGATATTTGGATAGATGGAAGACAGATGAATAAGGTAGAGAGAGGAGGGGGCAGGGAAAAGAAGAGAAGAAGAGAGAAGCGACAAAGGAGCCAATCTGGCAAATAAGATTAATTGGTGAGTCAGGGTCTAAGATAATAAAGCATATAGGTTTGAAATTTTTCCAAAGCACAGATACCTTGATCCCCCAAAATAAGCAGTAGTTCTGGGGCCAGCCTGCTTCTGAAAAGACGCAAAGCCCTCTGCAGCTGTTTGATGCTGTCCTGTGGGGTCACTCTCTGAGGGAGGAAGACGAGGTTTGCTACTCCCTAAGCACTGGCGGCTCTCCTTAGCTGGGCTGGGGCATCTGGAAAGTTTGACGAGGGAAATCATTCTGCTCACAGCATTCTGTGAGCCAGGTTCTGTTCCAGGTGTGACCCCGGAACATTTAAACCCAATATGCTCTCCAAGGGAGGGAACTAAGCCTCCAATTGGTGAAGTTAACTGGCCCAAGGTTTCACAGCTACACCACTGGAAGCTAAGCTTGTCATTGTGGTCTTCAGACCTCCCCTCCGTGCTATGCAGCGGAGTCCGCGTTTCTTGGGCGCCCACAAACCTTCTCTTTTGACGAGCTACGGTTGTGAATGGTCGTCTAGAGCATTTTCCTCCATCCATCTTCTGACGATTTAATTCTAGGCAGAAACTGGGTGGTCTAGAGCATACTGCCCTTCGCTTGCCTTAGTGACCTCGTGGGCTTTTTCTGAACACGAGAAGGACAATACACTGTTTGCATATTCCCGCCTGACTGGCCCAATAGAGTCCCACCTCCACACCTTGGGAGGGAGAAAGATGAACCTTTCTATTCCTGTAAAGAGTTACTGTCTTGGAAACCCTCAGAGGCAGGTTCTACCCTGTCCTTTTTGGGTCGCCAAGAGTCAGAATCAACTCAATGGTAGTCCATACCTTTGCTCCGGTAGTGCCCATGACCTAGGTGACCGACCTATCCTATCCTTTCCCCGCCTATCTAAAACATATCCATCCATGCCCCCCGATTTGGGATTAGATTGGGTCCCACCCCCCAAAAATGTATTGAAATCGTAACCCTTACACAAGTGGAAAAGGAGCCCTGGTGGCAGAGTGGGTGACAAGG
>NW_022103923.1:3321575-3327399 GCF_000313985.2 Echinops telfairi
ATGTTTGTGAAAATCTTCATTTGGAAATTTTCAAAATAAAAATGATGGGGGGGTGGGGATGACAGTGAAAAAAATTGTTAAAACAAGGCCCTGAAAATATCTGCCCAGAGATAGGTGTGAAGACGGCCTCCCTGCTAATAAAAGGCAGGCACTGTTAGCCCTGGAAGGCCCTAACTTCTGTTGGCAAGATTCCGGGGGTGTCTTTATGAACTGAAGGCAACATTTCCTCAGAAAATCTGCTGGCTGAGGAGGGGCCGGGGGTGTCTGGCAGAGGCAGCCCGTGAAGAGCTTGACCCCACTCCATTGAGAGTCACTCTGAGGGCCAGTTGGGTCAGGTTTCCTGCTCAGGGCTCTGGGGAGCAAACCATTCCTGCCTCCTGGTCAGACACCCTTTTGTTTCTCCTGAGGAAAAACCCAAACAAAGGCTGCGCCAACAGAAGTGCAGAGAATCAGAGCAGAGCCTGGCAGCAGAAGATAGTCCCGTTCGTTAAAAGAGGGCCAGTGCAATTCATGGCTATAGGCCAAGGTTATCGCTTTGGATTTTGATTGGGGACTAGGGGGCAGAGAAGAGTCCATATACTTTGAGAGCAATTCTGTGGGGAGAGCACAGCACACCACTAGGCAGCACGATTCAGGGGGTGTCACCCGAGGCTATGGTAACAAGTTGGAATGGTCACTCTCTGCCATCGAGTTGATGCCAACTCCTAGCGACTCCAAAGGACAGGGTAGAACTGCCCCTGTGAGTTTCTGAGACTGGAACTTTCTGGGAGTAGAAAGCTTCATCTTTCTCCCATGGGCGGGGCTGGTGTGTAACCACTATGCCACCAGGGCTCCTGCTAGTTGGAACGGCAGGAGATGGCTCATGGATGGCAAGCAGGGTGGGGTTAGCTAGATTTCTCGGGCTTCCCAGGGATTGAGTATTTTAAACAATTCTACATTCAGGGGCTCAGGACTGTCCTAAGGGTTGGATACCAGGCCCTGGCTGGTTTAGGATGGGTTCATCGTGATCCAGAAGTGCAAAAACCTAATGACGGGGAGTGCTTGGAGTATGGATCTCATCACCTGCTCAAGAAGGGGAACAGATTGCCCTACCGACAAGGCCACAAAAGTGAATCAAGACAGTAGTGTGTGTGTGTGTGTGTGTGTGTGTGTGTGTGTAGCCCATATGTCCGATACCAATCTATAAAGTCCTCTTCAGACTCACAGAACACATGCAATGACACCGAATACAGGAAGATCACAGGCCAGTGGGTGGAGAGCACTATGGATCCAGCGGCATTGTAAGCATCTCAGCACTGGCAGGGGTCGCCACGTGGCTTCTCCAGCACCCAGGGCTGCATCAGGGTAGGTTCATGTGGCTTCTCAGGGATGTCTTCCAAGGAGTGAACTGAAAGAGAGAGTCAGACAGAGAGATAGAGACTCCTGCCACCAAGGAGGAAATACTGGAGTTCCCAGAATCCTCAGGAGAAGGCCATGCCCACACAGAGGCCTCATTGGCTACATCCTGATTGACAGGCTAGTCTCGACCCCTATACTCTTCATCCTCAAATTGACACCAGATTATGTAACCACCACAAACCATATATATATATATATAATAAACAAATACAATCACCATTATCTGAATAATATCCTTTAAAATTTTTCAATTTTACTTCAGAGCCACATAAACATACTGAAAGAGCCATATGTGACTCTCAAGCCAGTGTGCCAGACCTGTGATAGAGTGTTGTTTATCCCAGGGAGGTGACTAGGTGGTGCTGGTCTTTCCCCTTCTGTAATTCATGAAAAGATCTGATCTTGTTGTTAAGTATTGTCAGATAGACCAACAGGCAACATATTTTTTTGTGAGGCATAGAGGAGAAAAATAAAGAATCTACTGGAAACACTCAAAAGAGGTGAGATAATTCACCCTCAGTGGAGAATTTCCAACAAGGAGAGTCGAGATACCAGGAGGATTAGGGGAGGGTGGGGGAGAAAGGGGAATTGATCACAGGATCAAACTAGAACCCCCTCCCAGGGGGACGAATAATGGCAAAGTGGGTGAGGAGCGACAGAGGACAATGTGTGGAAAAAATAATCTATAACTTATCAAGGGTTCATGAGTGAGGCTGGGCAGGGGAGGAAGGGGGAAGAAATGGGGAGCTGATATCAGGAGCTCAAGTGGGAAGAGAATGCTTTGAAAATGATGATGGCGGCATATGTGCAAATGTGCTTGACACATCGGAGGAATGTATGGATTGTGATAAGAGATGTAAGAGCCCCCAATAAAATGATCTTTAAAAAAAATGAAATAGGAAAAAAGAAAAAACATCTATATACTTATATACATACACAAAGCATATATACATAAGCATATATTTTTAATATTTCAGAAACATAAAGCCTGAAAGAATAGCTAATTTTTACTAGAACAACAAAAAAAGAAAGACAGCGTGAGAAACAGGGTCGAAGAAATGAGAGGTAGCAGAGAACACAAGGATGGGGGAGAAAAGACAGTATTTTAAGAAAAAACAAAACCAAAAAACTTCATGACAGGGGGTATTGTAGGGAGTAGAGTCAAAAAAGCGATTCCAACTTCAGCTTTGCCTTCCAAACATTCTCCCAGGAAAGAGCTTTCTGGACTGAAAGGACAAGGGCTGGATGATGTTGGAGCTTTGGAGTTGGTGTGTCGCCTCTCTTTGTCAGCGTGCCAAGAATGTGCGCAAAGAATGTGAAATCTGTTTGTTGAGTGTCAAATTCTGTTCCTATCCATTTGTTAAAGTTTATTAATTGTGTGCTTCAAATCTTTAATAGCTTGATTTATTTTTTTGTCTTCTTTATCCATAGGTTTTTCAGAGAGAAATTTGTAAATCTCCAGCTACCATCCCTGATTTATCTATTTTCTTCTCTAGGTCTGCCCATTTGTGGCTTTAGACACTTTGAGGTTATGGTGATAATTGTGTAGAATGTAAATTCTAATGAAGATAAGTAATTCTGTCTGTTTTGTTCTCCATTGTGTTTCTCAGCCCTAGAACAATGACTATCACATTGTAAGTATTTAATATATTTTGTTTCATGAATAAATATATGATCATAATTGTTCTATGCTCTGGAACTATTATTCCTTTTCCCAGTAAACAACATTTCTCTTTGTCTTTTATGGTGTCTGTTGCCTTGAATTCTATTTTGTCTGATATTAAAATTGCTACCCCGGCTTTATTTGATTTCTTTTTCCTAGTACAGCTTTTCCCCCCCATTCATTTACTTTCAGCTATTCTGTTTCCTGTAGTTTTAAGAATACAAAATAACAGAAAGTAGACAATAGCACACTGGGTCTTAATCAGTGAGTTTGACTCACTTATATTTATTGTAATTACCATGACATTAGGAATTAATGTTACTATCCTAGTTCCCATTTTCTACTAACTGAAATTTCTTGTGTTTGTTTTCGTTGTTTTCCCTTTTGACTTTCCTTGAAATTATCAGATGTTTCTTGGCTAATACATAAACTACACATTCTAATTGTATTCTTCTGGTGATTATGCCGAGCTTATTTACACTTACTTCTTCACTCAACTTATTAAACTTATCAACCTCTCTCCTGTGGCAGATTGTATTCTTTGAAGATGGCCCCAACAATACTTCCCATCCTACATCCGCTCCTAGAATGAGATCTTGACAGGCCTCACATGGAGAGGGAGTTGGGGGAGGAATCCATGCCCCTCCCCTTGAACCAGAGAAGGTATGTGATTTGAATGCAATGGAAGCAATACTGCATGCCTTCCAAGGCCAGAGCAAGCTAAGCGCTGAGGCTTCTACCTCGTTTGCCAGAATCCTGAGCCACCAATTAAGCAGATCAACTACCCAGAGGGTGGCATGCTGCAAGCCCAGATAGCTCATGTATAGAAAGAAGAATGCCCGACCATCTCCCCTCCCACCTCTCCCCGCCTCCCCACCACCCACCGCCATTCCTAGTTGCAACTTCAGGTCCAGTTGGACAGTAAGCCTGAACCATTCAGCCAAGGCCTTCCCAAATTCCTGACCAAGAGAAAGCATGAGAAAGAGTAAAATGATTGTTGCTATTTTAATCCCCCTAGTGCAGTGGTTACGTGTTGGGCTGCAATCCGTATAGTCGGCATTTTGAAACTATCAGTAGCTCGAAGGGAGAAAGACTGGGCTTTCTCCTCCCGTAAACAGTTAGTCTCAGAAACTCACTGTGGGTGCAATGAGTCAGCATCGACTCGATAGCAGTGAGTTTGCTTTTCTGGCTAATCTTTTGGGGGTAATGCTTACGTGACCGCTGGAACATGGAAATTAGCGCAGCAGTTCCTAGTCTTCTCATTTCTACCCATTCCCTGGAGCATTTTGTTGGTATCAACTAGAATTTTGCTCTGTGTTAATATGAAAATACTCAGTGGAAAGGTGTGTTCTCCCTTTTTATGAGGTCGTGTGCTTACTAAGTCACTCAATCATTCTTAGTTTCCATAAATCTCATAACTAGAGTATTTAATTCATTTGTTTGGATGTGCGATTGGGAAGATTTATGTAGGCCATCTTATGTTACCATGCTTCTTGTGTTAATCTTCCATGGCCTCTATTCGGTTCCTTGTGTTTGCTTCATTCGCTTTCCCCATACAATGTTGTTGTTAGCTGTCATGGGATCTACCCCAAATCCTAGTGACCCCCTGTGTTACAAAGGAGAACTGCTCTATAGGGTTGTCTTGGGTATGATCTTTACGGAAATAGATCACCAGGTCTTTTCTTCTGCAGAACTACTGCACAGGGTTTCAACCATCGACTTTCAGCAGTAGTGATTAAAAACAAAGAACCCAACCAAACAATTCTTATATCAAGAGAGAATTGGAGAAAGGAGACGTGTCCCTTCCCCCTGACCCTGAGTAGGTAGGAGATTTGGATGTAATCTGAAAGCGGGGAAAGTAATACTATGTGACTTCCAAGGCCAAAGCAAGAAAGGTGGAGGGAGCAAGGTTGGGCATAAGGTCATTCCTCAGGAGGCGCTCTGCCTCTCCTCTTGGATCTCTCCGAAGCGGTCTGCTGTCTTTTCGGGGCTTCACTCTAACGCGCTGGGGTTGACACTTATGTATCCTGCTGAAGATCTCATACTATACATTCTGAATTTACCTTTCATCAAGTCTGGGCAATTCCCAAGCCATGTGTCACTGAATATTGCTTCTCTTATGCTCTCTCTAGTCTTTCTTCCTGGAAATCCTATTAGTTGTATATGGGACTTTTTCCTTCTATTGTTCAAATTTCTAAGGAGGTATTGGGTAGGCATCAGGGTGTTCACCTTAAGGTCTGCCTTTCAAACCGACCAGCCGTACAGTGGGAGAAAGGTGAGGTGTTCTGCTCCGGTAAAGATTTACAGCCTCAGAAAATCCACAAGAAACAATTCTCCTCTGGCCAGTAGGGTCACTGCAAGTAGGGTTGGATCCATGGCAGTCTTTGGGGCTTGGGTTTGGGTTGGTGTTTTGAGCTTCTTATTATCATTTCTCGGGCGCTGTGAGTCAACATTGACTCAGGGGTAGTGAGGGGGTTTGGGCTATGGGGTGCTTCATTTGGAGTAATTTTCTTCATCACTCTTCTAGTTCACTAATTTCTGTTTGCCTTACACATTCAGATTTTTTTTACCCAATTATTATCTTTTTTATTTCTCAAACATCTTTTCAGTTCTTTTCCCAAACATCCGCGTTTTTTAATCCTGCTGTCTTTTTCCGCCCTAAAGTTTCTATTTTCTCTATGTTTTCAATCCTTTTAAACATCCTAATTGTATGGTCTCTAATTGTGTTGGTATCCGAAGTTCTCAAATATCTCTTTCTCCTGT
>NW_022103923.1:3327499-3330988 GCF_000313985.2 Echinops telfairi
CTGGATTCCCTGTGTTTCCAGTTTCTATCTACACCAGTGCACATACATACATCCTCTGTCTAGCCAGATTTGTATGGTAGAATTGGGATCATGATAGGGGGATGGGGGCAGGAAGCATTAAAGAACTAGAGAAAAGTTGTATGTTTCATCAATGCTATACTACACGCTGATTGGCTCGTCTCCTCCCCACGACCCTTCTGTAAGGGGATGTCCAGTTGCCTACAGATGAGCTTTGGGTCTCCACGCCACACTCCCCATTATTCACAATGATATGATTTTTTGTTCTTTGATGCCTGATACCTGATCTTATTGACACCTCATGATCACACTTTGGCTGTAATTTTTATGGAAGCAGATCACCAGGTCTTTCTTCTCTGTCACTTCTGGGTGGATTTGAACTGCCCACCTTCAGGTTAGAACTCTACTGCAGACTATTTGTGCTACTCAGGGACCTTCACCAAACATCCTAACCCAATAAATGAGCCTTGAGTCATACATAGACTTAAGCGAGGCTTTTATCAACCGGGAGGAGCTAAGTAGAAAAGGCCCAACGGTCATTTGTAAGTCTCTAGTGGGGACATACTGGATCCAGGATCCAGAAGATGACTGTGCTGGAAGGGAGCTTAGAAATCCTCAAGCTGAGTCTAAGGTACAGCCAGGAAAGCTGACTCCTTGAATTCACCCTTCCTGTGAGCAACACAACTAAGAACAAAAGCCAGGCTGTCTGAGTCCAAGACGGGGCTTTAAAGAGAGGGATGTTCACCAACCAAGCGACCAAGGTTGCAACTAACCTTTTTTAGTATTAACAGTTGATCATCTGCAAAGCAATCCAGATTGTCCTTGTTAATCATTTTCCTCCTACCTTGTTTCTATGGCTTTGTAAGTCTATCAATTGTAGCTTTCCAGGGAGCCTTATGACTCCGGGTGCATAAGAGATGGTGAGTGACTGCGTGCTCAATGAGATCGTGAGGGACTGCTTTGCCGTCATCTGCCATTATGTGCCATGGATTCAAAGCCTGAACGGGAACCCTTTTACATTCAGGATGCGTGCTGGAAATGGCCCTTATTGTTCTCCTGTCATTGCTATTTTTATATGTTTTTAATATTTTTCCCACACGGGAACTGAAAACATGCCTTTCTTTAATTTCTGCGTGGTTAATCCCTTGCAGACTCAGGAAGCTGGCAACTTTTCCTTGATGAGTGATGGGCTCCAGGCTGTCCTCCGAGCGGTGTGGCCACCCAGCTGAGTGATGGATGCCATTTGTCACTAAGGAAGCCAGACTGGAGTAGGAGGGTGGGCAGGGCCAGTTAATATCCATTACCTCCACGAGAAAATTCCAAGGTCACGTCCTACCAACAGTGGGCTGGGGATCTGGTGGATCTGGACAAAGGCGTAGAGTCCCCTTGGGGCTCAGCCAAGTGTTGGGAGGGGCTCGAGATGACTGGAGAGCACAGAGCAGGTGAAAGTGAATGTCCCCAACTGAGAGCAGCAGCACTGTGACAGGCCACAGTGGCAGGAAGATGGAAGGCCCAGAAGCTCTGGGAGCTGAGTGGGGAGAGGTGAAGGACGAAAGCACTAAGGCATCTCTGAGGTCTTACTGGTCAATTCGATCTGGCTAGGAGCCCTGGTAGCATAGTGGTCATGCATCAACAGACATCAAAGAACAAAAAAATCATATCATTGTGTGCTCACCTTCCCAATATGATCACTGAAGACAAATGTGTGCATAAGCAAGTACAGTGAAGAAGCTGATGGTGCCGGGCTATCGAGAGATGTAGCATCTGGGATCTTAAAAGCTTCATTGGGCTACTGACCATAAGGTCTATATCTATATATTCCTGATATGAAACGGGAATAACTTTTGGCTGTGTTAAGCCACTGAGATGGGAGCCCTGGTAGTGTAGTGGGTTGACCTACTAACCACAAGGTCAACAGTTCAAACCCACCAATAGCTCCACAGGAGAAAGATACGGCTGCCTGTTCCAGTAAAGATTTATAGTCTCTAAAACCCAAAAATGCAGTTCTTCTCTGTTCTGTAGGGTCACTATGAAGTGACTTGATGACAATGGATTTGGTTTTGCTTCTGGTTGTTACACTAGTTAGTGTTCATAGTCCAATTCTATACCAAACACAAGCAAAATTCAGGGGTAGGGGGTCTCAATGAAAGGGAGAGGTGAGGAGAGCAGAGATGACTATTACTGGATTCCTGACACTTAAGGGGGTTCCAGAGAAGCCTCCACACAACTACAGTTAATGGCAGCAGTAAGAGTACAAGATCAGTGTCTAGAGGCCTCTAGTAATGGTGGCGCATGCTGTTCGATCCAGCAGGCCTTCAGACCCACCAGGAAGAAGAAGGCACATTGCTAACATAGAATGGCTTTGTCTCCCATGATCCTTTCCCAGTTTCACAGGAAGGATTTTCTGGGGAAACAAGCATAGATATCCAGGATCATCTACCATTTGCCAGCTGACTATAGAACCACTGTAACTGGCAAACCAGGACAAAGTGAAGACATTTGCCAGACCTCATGAAGCTGCTAACACCTGGATCTGAAGCAGCTACTAGCATGTACTGACCTTGCTAGCTCAGTCTCAGGAGTATCTGCAAGAATGTGTGGTGTGGTAGACAGAAGTGTATGATGATCTCCAAGGACCCTCCCCCTTGTGTGATCTCACCTTTGAGTGTGAAGACTCCACAAGTTCAATCAAGTTGATTTCAACCTATAGTGACCCCATCAGACAGAATAGAGCTCTTCCCTAGGATTTCAGGGCCTATACATCTTTATAGGAGCACATAGCCTCATCTTTCTCCTGCAGAGCATCTAGCAGACTTGAACAACTGCTCAATGCATAACCCAGTATGCCACCAGGGCTCCCTCCTCTATAATCACAACTCTGTAGTCATACCGCCTTGGTTGATATTTATATACCAATACTCTTGTTTTTATCCTCCAATATTATGATTCAATACGTAATGAGAGAGAAAGTATAGAGTATGGAGGAGGTGGGTAAATGCACTCCTGGGCTCTGGAAGCAGAAAGACTTAACTTCTTTGCTTTATATATGTGTGTCCTTGGGGAAATTGCTCTACCTGAGTCTCAGATTCCCTGCAATTAGTGAGAGTGAATGGAATTAAAATTAGAGATAATATTTATAGAGCATCTGACACAAAATATGGTCTTGAATCATATACTCTACCCTTGAGGTCTTATGCATTGATTGACCTATGCAGATCCCCCTTGGCATCAACCACAATGGCTAAGGGGGTGGGTGTTCCTTCAGGATAAATTTAGTTCCTTTATCCTGCTGGTCACCCTCTACTACTTTCTGTTCTTAGAATTTAGCAAGATCCCCCCTTTTGGTGTGCTTCTGGTCATTTGGGGACATAGTCACCTTAATTGGAATTGTCTTAACTAAACCTCCAAACCAAACTTGAAGGCATAAAGTCGATTCTGACTCATGGTGACTCCATGAGTTACTGAGCAGAA
>NW_022103923.1:3331088-3357079 GCF_000313985.2 Echinops telfairi
ATAGTGACCCCATCAGACAGAATAGAGCTCTTCCCTAGGATTTCAGGGCCTATACATCTTTATAGGAGCACATAGCCTCATCTTTCTCCCAAGCAGCGGCTAGTGGATTTAAACCAATGACCTTGCAGTTACCAGTGCAGTGCTTACCTGACAGCTGTCCATGCTCCTTATAATGTGAATAGAACCAGTGAATATGCTGGATCCGTTTCCATAATTATGCTACATTATATGGTGTGTTATACTGGGTCCTCTAAAGGAACAACAGCAGTGATACACACACACACACACATACACATAAAGAAATGTATATCGAGAAAGTGACTTACAGTGTTGTAGAAGTAAACAAATCCAGTGTGGTTCAAGTCCATGGGTCAGATGTTAAGTTGGAAGCTTTTCCTGACTCACGTATTTACCAAGGCTGGAGAAGCAGGAAGCAGAAAGACCATAGGTTGGAGGAGGCTGAGGAAGATGAGTCCAAGGTCAGCTGGTCAAGCTTGTAACTGCACAGTCAAATGAATCCAAGGTCGGCTGGCAATGTGGCAGGCCAGTGATAGCTCCCCAGGTTGGCAGGCAATATGGCAGGCCATTAGCTCAAGTCTAAAGAACTGGAGGTGAATTCAACAGACACAGGATTCACACCAATAAAAAGAGAGAGGCAAGCCTTCCCACAGAGTCTGCTTAAGGAGAAGTAGACCGCACACCCAGAAAACTCCCTTTCAATTGCAGTAGTGCAATGACCAGAGAAAACAGGCTGCGCTTCTCCTTAATCCTCTTACAACTGTTTACTGCTCATAACAGATTCCACCAGGAAGGTGATAACACTATGTTAGAGCACATCATGAAGGATGCCTCAACTGCCAGATGACTGAGAACCTTGGCCCAGTTAAGTTGACACAAGCCCTAACTATCCTTTTGGCGAGAGTGAAATTATCCTGGGTGGGCCTGGCTTAATCAGCTGCCTTCATCAACAGCCCCCATACACACACACGTGTTAGGCAGAGCAGCCACCCCCACCCACTTCTCCAACCTCCTCCACCACCCCATCTTTAAAAGCAGGGCATTTTCTCTGGCTTTTTGTAGAAGAGGCAAGCAGAAAGACACACACCGGTTGGCCAGGACGAAAGCTAACACTCAGGTTAACTGTCTAGGAGGCCACGTGGAATTATCAACAAAGTCTAGGAGCTGAGAGTAGTCCTCCGATGACAGCCAGCAAGGAAACAGCAGAACTGAGATCTGCTAACAACCAGCACACTCTGCAGAGGAACGCCAGCCCCAGGTAAGAGCCATAGGGCAGTCAACACTTTGATGTTAGCAGGTGAGACTTGGAGCAGCGGACCCAGGCACACTGGATGGGACCTTAGATCCGAGGACTGCGAGGTGACACATGGGTGCCACTCAGGCCCCCTGTGCTTCAGTGTGCGGTGCCCATCTTCTGTGCACTTTCAGTTCTAACAGCCCCCACACCTGGAGTCCTCTCTCGAGAACGTGGGTTTCTGCCTTTGGGCTCAAAGGCTTTCTGCCTTCTGAGCCCAAAGTACAGACTTGGACTGGACTGAAAAACAACTGGGGTGAGGAGGACGCCTGGCTTGTACAGAGTAGGAAGTGTTCCCTAGGAAGCCACTCAGTCAAGGACGGGCTGGTAGGCAATGGTGTCACTAGGATTGGTGCTACCCAATATGGTCACCATGGTGTCACCTTCTCCCTGAGTTGGTTGGGCTGGCCAGCAACAACACACACACACACACACACACACACACACACACCTGGTGGGCAGAACAGCCAGGTCCCACCCCACCCCTCCCAGCTCCCCCATCTCTACCTTCCCATCCCTGGGGCTCCCCACAGTTCCTTCCCCTCCCACTGACCAGCCAAAGTGGAAATGCTCCTCTTCCTCCAGTGGTAGGTGCCATGCCCACCCTCCTGCACCCTGACTGGCAGGTGATGGGAGGATGAGAGTGTGAGTTACCAAACTGGGTAATGGGTGGCATCAACCCTATTGGTGTCCCTGCCATGATGGCCCCTCCCCCTGCAACACCAGCCCCCCTACCACCTGCCACCACCAACCCAGGGCCATTGTCCTGCCATCCCCTCCGACAATATTAGGGAGCTCACTGCTGGCTGAGACGAAACTTGAAGTGGCTCCTTGCTCGGCTTCTCCCCTTTCCCTGTCCCATGCCCCCAACCCCCTGACTGGTCTCCCATGGTAGCACTTCCTCCTAAGCCCAGTTGTGATCAGTCCAGTGCCCCTCACAGAGAGCTCATGCAGCTCAGAATAAGCTGCTTTGTCCTTGGAAGTAGATCGTCAGGCTTTTCTTCTGAGATATGGCAGGGTACATTCGAACCTCTAACCATTTGGTGAGGAGCTGTGTGCGTGACGTGTGTACCACCCATGGCCTCCATTCTCCTGGGGAGCCCCACCAAAGCAATCTTTTGTCCAGTTTCCTCTCAAGCCTGCCTCACCAGTTGGCAAAGGAATCGCGTGAGGTGGCGCACGCCGTGGCCCTTTGTCACTGCAGAGCATTCTATGAATTTCCTTCCTGGGCCGCTTGCCTCTACCCTCTCCCTAAATGCCCATGTATCGGGTTGAGAGAATGACTGTAACAGCTGGTATCAGAGTTCCTTTTGAGGAGAAATAGTCCTTCTTTAGGAGAAGACCTGAATGAGGAAAGGAAGATGCTAAGGGTAGACTTTAGCGGAAGACCACGGAATAAGGTCAATAAACTACTCTACATGAGGAGTGCAGGGAGAAAGGATGGCCTGAAGAGAGTAAGTCGGCCGCAGGGCCCCACAGAGGACAGTGGCTAGAGAGGAATCTCCAGGGTGTGATAGAGGAAGCACTTGAACTGTCAGACGCCCTTGTTCTTGAAAGTTACCTTGATTGCATTGGCTCTGATGTGACTCTCCATCCCACGAGCATAGCCTTGAACTTAAGTATCGTCGGCTCTACCCTAAAGTCATCTAATGCAAGCAATTCTTAGGAATGCCAAATTCTTTTTCTTGGTCATTATCTTAATCTGGTTACTCTAGAGAAACAAAACCAGGGATGCTTCTACATGTATGTATGTTGGTGTTGTTGCTGTTGTGTTGTTGTTAGGTGCTGCCGAATTGATTTGGACTCCCGGTAACATCAGGTATAACCAAATGATGCACTGCCTCGTCCTGCTCCAGCCTCACAACAGTTGCTCTATTCGAACCCATTGCTGCAGCCACTGGGTAAGCCATCACATTGGGGGGGGAGGGGCGGGTCTTCCTCTTCTTCATTGATCCTCGACTTTACCCAGCGTGATGTCCTTTTCTAGGGATGGGCTCTCCTGACAACATGTCCAAAGTAAGTGAGAAGTCTCACTATCCTTGCTTCTAAGAAGCATTCTGGCTATCCTTGCTCCAAGACAGATTTTTCCCCCTTTCTGGCAGTCCATGGTACTCGCCATATTCTTCTCCAGCGCTATAATTCAAAGGATCACTCCTTTTGTGGGTCTTCCTTAGTCCTGGTCCAAGTTCCACGTGCTTATGAAGCTACTGCCAAGCCCACGCCTGGGGCAGGTGCACCTTAGCAGCATGGCACCTTTGCTCTTGAACACGTTAAAGAGGTCTTGTGCAGTAGATTTTCCCAGTGCAAACTGTCATTTGATGTCTTGACTGCTGCTTCCATACATGTTGCTTGTGGAGCCAACTAAAATGAAAGCTTTAACAGCGTCAATGTTTGCTCCATTTGTTGTAGTGTCAGCTATTGGTCCAGTTGTGAGGAGTTTTCTTTTCTTTACACTGAGTTGTGATCCACACTGAAGGCTCCTGCCTTTCATCTTCACCAGCAAGTCTCTCCAGTCCTCTTCTCTTCCTGCAAGGTTATGCCACCCACTCTTGTTAAAGAGCCTTCCTCCAACACTGCTATGCATTCTTCTTCGTATAGTCCAGCTTCCTGGATCATGTACTCAGCTTACAGACTGAATACGCATGCTGAAAGAATGCAAACCCGATACACACCTTTCTAGATTTCGAATGCTGCAAACATCCCCTTGTGTTCGAATGACTGCCTCATGGTCTATGTACAGGTTCCACATGAGCACAACGGAGTATTCTGAAATTACCATTCTTCCCAATGTTATACCAAGCTTGTTATGATCCACATAGTCAAATACCTTGTACATGCAATAAAACACAGGTAAACATCTTTCTGGTACTCTCTGCTCTCAGTCAAGATCTACCTGATCAGTAATGATATCCCTCATTCTGATCCTCTTCAGAATCCAGCTTGACTTTCTGTTAGCATTTTGTTGACTTGTGTGTAGATAGATAGATAGATACAGAGACACAGAGAGGTTCATCTCAAGGAAATAACTTGGATAGTTATAGAGAGTAGCAAGTTCCAAGTCACAGGGTCAGTTAGTCTGGAAGCTTCTCCTGACTCATATAGCTACAGGAGCTGAAGAACCCAAGGTTGGCATGCCAGATGGCAGGCTTCTGACTGCAGAGGCTAATGAATCTAAAGTCATTAGGTAAGGTGGCAATCTGTTGATAACTCCCAGGACCAGCAGGAAATGCAGCAAGCCACTGTCTCGAGTCCAAAGACCCCGAGGTAAAATAATGAGCCAGATGCAAGATCCACATCCAGCAATAAAAGCATGCAAACTTTTCCACAGCATCTACATATAAGTTGACCATACTCCTCAGGAACACTCCCTTTCAATTGATTAGCTGCTCATAGCAGGTCTCATCATGGAGATGATTGTATTATATCATCTCATCATGGGGGATGACAACATTTTAACTGCCAAACCACCGAGAACCCTGGTCTAGCCAAGTGGACACAAAACCTTAACTATCAGCCATTATGGAGCAGGGCGGGGGGGCAGAATGACAGCCCAGCTCTCTCTCCAGTTTCTGACCAGGTATGCAGACCACCTATCGGAAGCTCAGACAGCCCACGCAACCAAGTAGGTCTCCCCAAGCTCCTGCCTGGATGTAGATCTTTCCTCTGAAACCAGGTCCTTTTGTTCAAGGAACCTTCCTGAAAAGCACATCTGAGCACTCCCAGCACTTTCAGGACCAAACGAAGACCTTTGGTATTGGCTCCAAGGCCCTGCAGGTACTACATACTTGTCTGGCCTTGCCCCTTGACATTTCCCAGCTTGCACTTAGTATTCTAGCCACTCCAAACAATTTTCAGCTCTCCAAATTTGCCATTCCTCTGCCTCCGTAATGCCGTTACCACTGCTTAGGCTGCCTTTCCCCCGTCTGTCCCCCTAGCCAATCCCTGCTCCTCCATCAGGGGTCCTGCTGTGGTTAATTGTATGTGTCAACAAAGCTATGGTTCCCAGTGATTTGGCCAAACACCAGCCTCACTGTTGTTTCCTCATGGAATGTCATGCAATGTAATTATCTTCCATAACGGAATCTAATCAGTCGGTTGTGAGGGGAGTTTCCTTACTGCGTGGTCTACCTCCAGATTATCAACAGATTATTTTAGGAGAACTTTCTTTTTCTCTCTCTCCACTCCGTGTTCTTTCTATTGGCTTGGATCTTGGGAATCCAAGCCTGCAGAAGTCTCTGGGCTGCTGCCTGGCCTACGGATTTAGACTTGCCAGCCCTGACAATTATGTGAGCCAATACCTTGAATAAATTACTCAATCTCTCACTCTCCTTCTTGATCTCACTCTCACTCTCTCCACACATCCACACCCACACTGGTTCTGTTTCTCGGGAAAATTCTGATTAAGATTGGTCCCTGCTTCTTGCCTGGCTCCTCCAGCCTGAGTTAGTCACAGCTGCCAATATTCCATGACCATGAGCTAGCTTCTAACTTCCACTCTAGCATGAGTACCTGGGATCAGATTTGTCTCCCCACCTGTCAGCCTGACCACCTGTGCGTCCTTGGTATCCAGATCAGTGCCTGGTACATAGTAGAGGCACATAGATTTACTAAATAAATAAGGTGTGGTAGTTACATAATCTGGTGTCAATTTGGGACTTGAGAGGATCAAGAGGGAAGGGGTGGAGTCTAGTCTGTCAATGAGGCCTCTATGTGGGCATGGCCTTCTCCTGAGAATTATGGGAACTCTTGTATTTCCTCCTTAGAGGTGGAAGACACTTCGCTCTCTCTGTTCACTCCCTTGGAGATGCTCTACTGACAAGACACATGGCGCTACACCCTGGGAGCTGGAGAAGCTGCATGGACCTACCCTGATGCAACCAGACCTCTGGAGCTGGAGAAGCCATAGAGACCCCTGCCAGTGCTGAGATGCTTACAATGAATCCAGAAGACTTCCAACCCACTGGTCTGTGATCTTCCTGCATTCAGCGTCATTGCATGTGTTTCATGAATCTGAAGAGGACCTTATAGATTGGTATTGGATAGATGGGCTCAAATTGGACTTATGGACTGGATCTGGACCGGGCTAGGATGTTTTCTCAATATTCAATTGCTGTTGTATATAAATCTCTTTCTTATACACATATGAGAGTGCCCATGAATTTGGTTCTCGAGTCTACCCGAACTAACACATAAGGGAAGGGAGGAAAGAATGGAGACCTAGTCTTCCCTCGATCACTGAGTGTTACAATGGACAGGAATGCTAAAGACGGCATGGCTCCAGCTCCCTATTTCAAAGGAAAGGAAAGTGCTGTAGCTATCTCTACCTGTGCCCCCACACACCTGGTCACCCATGTGTTGTTGTTGTTCTGTATTGTGCAGGTGGTTCCGACTCATGGTGACCCTATGAGTCTGTTGAATGAAACACTTCCGGGTCCTGCCCCACGCTCACAACTGTTGTTACACTTTAGCCCATTGTCGCAGCCACTGTGTCCAGCCATTTTGTAGAGGGTCTTCCTCATTTGGCTGGCCTTCCACGCTATTCGAGGACTCGTTCCTCAGAAGTAGACAGCCAATTCCTCCTTCATCGTCTGTTCTTAGTCTGAAAGCTCCGCCAAAGCTGAACTGAAACGTGTTCACCTTGGGTGGCCCTCTTGCTGTTTAAAATACTGACAACAGAGCTGCAGCATCACCGCCGCCCCCGTGTGACAAACTGACGGGCCGACGCCACGTGTTCTTCAGTGTGACCATGTTCGTGCACTCCAGCCTGAGTTCTCACCGCCAGGACATTATCTGCCTAGGGGACATGCAGCACACACAACACACAGGAGCAATGCAGAAAATGTGTGACACACAAACCCCGTGTACACGTATGACAAAGACTATGTCCATAGGGCACATTCTGCACACAGGAAACACCTCAAACATAGCATGCAACACAAAACATGCAACGTGTAAGCACAAGACACATAAGGGATACCCACACAGCATCTACAGCACACAAATAGAACACATACATTACACGACCCGCATAAGCACAACGTACACCCAACACACATGGCAGAAACACCACAAATGGTACATACACCCCACACAACACACAGGCACAAAATACACAACACACACACACCATCTCTTTCTTTCAGTCCCTTCCCTACGTGGGCAGCAAGCAATGCCTGAGCCAGGAAGGGCACAAGCTATGACTGCGCCGAGCATCTGGAAGGCACTGCATACCACACTGAAGAGAGGGTGATTCCCATTTATGTCTACCAGGCATTCAAACTAACTTGCTTGCTCCCTTCTCGTGCCTCCGTAGTAGTTAGCCCCGGGACTTAAATCTGATGCATTAGGTAAAAACCATTCTAAATGCTTGTGGAGAAGCAAATTCCAAATTAGCTATAGCTGAACGTGCATCTATTTGAAAGGCAGGCAGCACGAACACCCACAGTATTGGAGGAGGAAACAGAGAAGGAGGAAAGGGAGGAGAAGAAGAGGAAACCTTCCTAGGAGCAAGGCGGAGATCCACAGCGTTGGTTGGCTGCTTGGTTCAGGGCCATCTTTTACTGAAGTGCAGTCTCTGTGTCCTGTAGCTCTGCCTTTCCCTCCAGTCAGACTTTCAGCTCCTGAGACACGGGCACATGGCACTTTGGTGGTTAGGGATACCAGGCTTGCAAATGTTTTCTGTGTATAATTGCCCAACTGGTTGTATCAGCTGGCATTTGATCAAGGAAGCAGAACTACTATGAATGATAGCAAAGAGTCCTGGCAGTGCCATGGGTAAGTGTTCAATGGCTAACCTGAAGGTTGGTGGTTCAATTACTGCTTAGAAAACTCTCCGGAACAGGCCTACACTGTCACGTGGGGTTACTCACTGTGAGTCAGAACTGACTCCCTGACTCAACAACAATAATGACAGTGATTAGCCTGATGCTGTTGAAGAGGCTGCATAGAAGCAGTCTGTGGAAGGCTATTGCTTCTGAGGCTGATGATGGACTTGAAGCCAGTCAGATGGACCAGCAGTCAAAAGAGGGGGAATAAACGGTGGACATGAAGTGAGGCAGACCAAGGCCAAACTGGAATCCAGGAAGATAGACCAGACCTAGTATTTGTCTCCTACAGCCTTGAATAGCCTTCAGATTACGCTGCTACGCCTTACCATGTAACGGCACATATGCCTGCCTCTGAAACATACAAGGGAGAGAATTCTGGGAAACGTAATTCCCTTCAGCTAGGTTGACATAGTGCAAAGTTATCACCTGGCCAGTTACTTCCCTGCCTACTCAATACCCTCCCATCACTCCTGCTTGCTCCAGAATAAGCTGGATTGCAGGTGTAGCTGGCAGCAACTACTGCATAACAAGCATCTCCAAAA
Source organism: Echinops telfairi (assembly GCF_000313985.2). Taxonomy (NCBI): domain Eukaryota; kingdom Metazoa; phylum Chordata; class Mammalia; order Afrosoricida; family Tenrecidae; genus Echinops; species Echinops telfairi. The sequence goes on from NW_022103923.1 coordinate 3,339,770, forward strand.
TCACAGTAACATCCAACAGTAAGCATTCATGTCTTACTCATTTGTCGATACGTTGGGTGGCTTGGCTCCACACATCTCTCATTCCTTTCGGGAACCCGTTCTTTGGATGGTGGTGACAGAGACACAAGGAGACAGGCAGGAACTCACGGGGCCTGTTCTGGTCTAGGCTCAGATCCATAACCCTGCCCTTCTATACCATTGTAGTAGCCAAGCAAGACATATGGCCAAGTCCAAAGTCAAGGGGTGGGAAAGAACACTCCACCTATGATGAAACCATAGCAAGAATGTGGATGCACAGATGGGACAAGAATTGATTTGGAGACAAGAATTGGAGACAAGAATTTGGAGACAAGAATTGATTCCACCTGCCAGAGGAGGACAACTCCCTTCCATCAACATCTCTCTCCAAACATTTCCATCCCCAGTCCAACTCATTCAAAGACCTTGACTGCTCACATCAGTGCATCTCAGGCTACTTATCCCTCACTTCTACTTCTATCCTTCCACTTTCCCTTGTCCATATCTTGTCTAGTAATTATAAGGGGGGGGTCACCATTTGTTTTCTTTACTTCATTCCAAATTCAAACTCCAAACCATGCAACGGAGTTGAGGACAGAAGAAAGACTATTTGTTTTGAAATGAAATTAGATACAAAAGTCAATGTCATCAATCTCTAACAACCCTTGAAATCATCTAGAAGTATCATCCACAATCACTGCACTTTCTCCATGTGCCTCCTCACATCGACCTAATTAATATCTGTTTTCTTTCAAGCCCCAGTATTGAACTATATATTTTTTTAATTCTCCATTTCATGTACTATTTGTGGTGTTTGTATTTCGTGATGACAACAGTAACCTGGAAAGCATGCCATGGTGGCCTCAGACCTCCTCTAACTTCAGGAGCTGGAGGAAGCAAAGCAACATCAACATCCATCAAAAGCTGATTCCTATGAGGTGGAGGTCAGGCATACCTCTTCTCTCCAACTTTTTTACCATTTCTGTCAGGATGCCCCCTGTAACCTCATCACTCTATGAGCCAGGAAGCCCACTGCACTGTCATGGGCCAGTCTCCTGGTTCTCCTGTTGCCATTTCTTTGCCATCACTTATTGCCATCTAGCGCTATATCTCGTTGGAAACTCAAGGCACCATGTAAGATGCCCAGCTCCCCTGAGGCCACCATGCTAGAGAAGCACACTGAGTGAGAGAAATCTCTCTCTATCGCCTGGGTCTAGGAGATTCTCAGCACAGGGACCCTGCTCCGTTCCTGGCTCTTCTAGGTAGTAGTGAGGTTGCTCTCCCCAGCCTTTGGAATTGGCTCAATTTAAGCCCAACTGGATGACAAAAGTAACTAATCCCCTCCTTAGCGGTCCATATACCTTATTCGTCTGGTCCCACGTGCCTTATTTGCATAATACCAGACAATCATTTTGTGGACATCATGAGATCATAGTTAGAAGATCCATAATAAGTAATTACTTCACTACACTGTACAGCCATATTACTTTCTACTGTTTGGGTTTTTCCTGAGCATTTTTGAGGATGAAATGAATCAAGGGGTAAAAAGCATGTAGTGAAATGTCAGACATAGGACAAGGACTCAAAATCAATGAGTTGCAATTAGTAGTAGCTGCAGTCATCATTACACATGCATGTTCCTTCAGTTAGCAATTGCTGTGTAACACACAACTCCAAAAATAGAGTGGGAGAAAAAACAACAGTTAGGCTAACAGATGCTGTGGGTCAGAAATTCAGATAGGGGTGCTTATCTCTAGAAGCCTTTGGGTGCTAAAAACGGTAAAAACACTTAGCCAAATATTGAGTTCACTTACACCCAGAGGTGTCTCAGAAGGAAAACCTGGCAATCTACATGTGGAAACTCAGCAATTAAAAGCCCTGTGGAGCACAATTCTGCTCTGATGCACATGGGACCGCCATGAGTCCGAGTGGACTCGACAATAACTGGTTGGTTACGCTTGGATCTACTTCCTTGATGACTGAAGCCCTAGCAGGGTAAATGCCAACAAGTAGGAGCAATTCGAAGGACTGCAGGTTTAGCGGACATTTCTCTCACTCAGTGTGCTTCTCTAGCATGGTGGCCTTGGGGAAGCTGGGCATCTTACATGGTGCCTTGAACTTCCAATAACTAATGTCCCAGCCAGCAAGCATGGCCTTTTATGACCCAACCACTCAAGTATCTTTGAAGAAATACAACCAGAATGTTCCTTAGAAGGGAGAATGATGAAGCTTCAACTCTCTTACTATGGACAAGTCTTCCGGAAAGTCTACTCACTAGAAAAGGACATGGTGTTTGGTAACTAGGGGGTCAGCCAAAGCGAGGGAAGCCTTCAATGAGATGGACTGACACTACAGCCACAATAGCCTCCAATGTACCAACAATCATGAAGCTGGCACATAACCCAGTCGCCATGCATTGGCATCTACTCAATACCAGCAAGCCTCTATGCTAAGCACTCTACATAGTTTGTATCCTGCCAACCATCCTAGAGATTCCATGGTTTATTCCCATTTCGCAGATGGGACAACTGAAACTTAAAGAAGGCAAATGAGAGATAAACCAAAAGTCATGCAGCTGGAACAGTGACACAGCTTTGAAACCTGGTCTTCCGGATCCCAAAGCCCATGCACGGTCTCCGCCCATCCCTTTTGAGTGAACAAAAACTTCAGGGGGCGGGGGATGTTGTTAAGACCAGGTCAAGGGACAGCCCGACGTCCTGGGTGGATTTGAAGCACACAGTCCTTTCGCATGGGCACAGCTCTTGCTGCCTTGTGCCCTGTGTCCCCAGCCTTCTCTGTCCCCGCCAGCTCCATCCTTCCCAAACTGTAACAGACCGAGCCACACTTTGCTTTTTGTCCCTAGGCATGGATGGGGAATGAACGGCCGTTTTGTCCCTGGCCATTTGCACTCGACTGCTCTAGGTGGGCACGTGAGGCGAACACAACCCCCTTTCTCTGGGGCTGGTTGCCAGACAGCGGAGGCAGCGCTCGGGCGGGGAAGCGCCTCCTGCTCTGGTGGGCTGTCCCCAGAGGTTTCATGGTCAAGGGTCTGGGTCACCAGCCCCAACCTCCTCCTCCCAGTCCATTTCCCTGGCACCCATCCTCCACCACAGTTTGGGATGAAAAAACTCCCTTGTTTGGGCTCTTTGCAATAATGATAAAAGCCTTTTTTTTTTTTTAACTTCTTCCTCTTAAGAATTCATCACAGCCTGCCAGAGGGGGCATTTATCACCCGGTGCCCAGGCTGCAGACGGCTCCCTCCTTCAGCTTCTCCTGCCCAGAAAGGCAGCCTTGTCGGATACATGAAACCAGCCCCTCTGGACATCTGGACAAGGCGCAGCCCGTTAGCTGAGCACGAGGCGGCCCTGAACGCCACCGACAGTGAAAAGAGAGCCCTTGTTCCTGCTCCAAATGGCCCAGTGAAATGGTTGCAGCTGGGCTGGAGGGGCAGTGGCATGAGGAGTGGAGCCAGGCCCTCTTGGCTGTTTGCCCTGGGCACCTTCATAGGGCAATCTAAAACGCAAGTTTTCTTTGGGAAGAAGCTCTGGAAGCTTCCTTAGTAACTAATGCCCTTTCCCCAAGAATTAGGGAAGCCGGATCAGAAACCGGGTAGTGGGTAAACTATTGCTTTTGTCTGTCCAGCGTCCCATCTTCTTGTGACAGAATCTTTCTTTCCTGTGGGCAACCAATTCCATTCAAGGGCCTGAGCCTTCCTCCGCTCTCTCCACCCCCATTTCCCATCCCACAAGGCTCTCTGCCCAAGCCCTGGCTGGCCAATCAGTGTACCCCAATACCCTGGCACTCTCACTGGGCATCTGCTGCTAGTGCCACCAATCAGAACCCTCCATGGGACTTTTCTCCGGGAGAGAAGGCTTGTTTCCAGGAAGGTAGGAGGAGGGCTGCAGCTGCCAGCAGCCATCTTGTCCACCATGTGGCTTGAGGCTGGTTAAGAAATGCGGTGACAAAGCCCTAAAGGGATTGTTTGCATTTCTAGATCCAGCTGCATCTGAGGTTCATTGAACATGTCCGTGTTCTCCACCAATGGGTTCTACTTAAAAAAAAAAAAAAGCTAGTCGGTGTTGGGTTTGTATCACTTGCACCCCAAAGTTCCTCCTCAAAGAAATATAATGTCAGCAGCCTGGCAGTGGCGACCTTCAGTGGGCTAGTCACACTATTGCCATCCAAGACCTCGTAGGCAGCTCGGTGTGTCTCTCTCCTGTTCTAGAAGAGTCTCTCCCAGCTTGCCCCCTGGGAGCATAGGGCGGAAATGGGAGCAAACTTGAAAGTGGCTCCCCAGGGGGGTCTGATGACTGCTGACTCCAGGATCTCAGACCATCTGTGGCCTGGAAATCCCTAGGAAGAACCCAGCCCCACCCTTCCCATATGGAAGAACCTTGTGGTCTGACCAAAACTGGACACAGCTAGCAAGGCTGGAGACACCGCTCCCACCAAATCCTCCCAAGGGTTTTCCCAGAGGCACAAAGGCAGCGGTACAGGGGACTGTCCTTCAGTTGCCCACACCCAGTTTCTCCCAGTGGGTCCGTGGGGGCAGCCATCATCATGGGCCTGTAACTAGTCCTCCAGCACGAAAGAGCCGCAGCTCACTTCCAGCTTGATAAGGGGGCAGGTGTGTGAGGGCCTAGCTTCTCCAGCATGGCTCCCTGGGCAAGGCTGGAGAGGGCCTGGCAGTACCGACACCCTGCATATGAGTGTCCGTGGCCTGAGTACAACATTTGCTAAAATTTGCAAAAGATGCTAACCAGGGGCTGGAGTTAGCTTCCCAAAGGGCAAACCTAGCAGCTCCAGTTACAACACTTGTGGTGGTGGTGGTGGTGGTGGTGGTTAGGTGCCATGAAGACAGTCCCAAACCACAGTGACCTTATGCACAACAGAATGGAACACTGCCAGTCCCGCACCATCCTCACAATTGTTCCTATGCCTGAACCCACCAGAGCAGCGATGGTTTCAATCCATCTCATTGAGATCCTTTCTCTTTTCCATTGCCCCTCTACTTTACCAAGCCTGATGTCCTTCTCCAGGGACTGGTCTCTCCTGACAAGGTGGCCAAAGTGCATGAGACGCCGTCTCGCCATTCTTGCTGCTCAGGAGCACTCTCGCTGTACTTCTTCCAACACGAATGTGTTTGTTCTTTTGGCAGTCCGTGGTACTTTCAATATTCTTTGCCAGCACCATCAGTCCTTAATTACACCATAATTACAACGCTAGTTCCCTTTATATCCACCTCCCTCTCCTTGTTCCCAAGGCCTCGCAGGACACAGTAGGCATTTTGGCGATGCTTCTGAAATCCACAGAACTTTTGGCTCAGGAAGGGTGTTCGGCTGCACCAGTAAAGTCAGGCCAGGTGCACAAATATGAAAATAGGTCCACCCTTGCTGACTCACCTGCCCCAGTGTGCCCCCGGCCATCCAGCCTCCCAACCTTCGTACAATGTACCACAAGAAGGGTTAATCTGGGGCCTGTGGCAGACCTGACAAGGCATCAAGGAAGGCACCTTCTTACTAGGTGGACACCCAGGTTTGAATGGGAGTTAAGTATTCTCTTACCACCAGCTCTATGGAAAGTGAATGGCTTGAGATAAGTGAATTCAGAATTCAGAGCCCCCTAGCCTGGGTCCTAGGGTCCTTATCAAGGGCAGCGAGGCCACCTAACTCCCTTGACATTTGTCAACATCTAGCCTTCTCTCTACCACCCTCTGCTTGTACGTATGTGCGAGCCCATGCATGCACGCGCAGGCTCACCTCACACGCAGACAACCACACATAAAAGCAACCACAACAGATTGCGTTTACATTCAGACAGACAATCAACCAACAGTGAATATGTTTCACTACGCTCTCCACCCCCTACCCCCCAGTCCCCACTCGGAGGAGCCCTGGGGATGTAGTGGGTTATACATTAGGCGATTAACCACAAGGTCAGCAGTTCGAAAACACTGGCGATTCCAGGAGGGAGAGAAAGATTCAACTTCCTACTTGAGTAAAGAGTTAAACTCTCAGGGTACCCGGGCTAGAAATAAAACCCGAATCGTCTGGAAGGCAAGAATTCTATCACCGGGGAGGGAGGGGTAGGTGAGCTGATATCAAGGGCTCAAGTAGAAAGAAAATGTTTTGAAAAGGATGATGGCAACATATGTACCAATGTGTTTGACACAATGGATGGATGGATGGATTGTGATAAGAGCTGTATGACCTCCCAATAAAATGAGTTATAAAAAAAAAAAAGAATTCTACCACCACCCAAACCCAATCCTGTTGCCTTTGAGTCAAACTCCTCGTCACTCGCATGGCTGGGATTGTGCTCACCCAACAGTCTGAGCTTGATGTCACTAGGCGTCAGAATCAACTCAATGGCAGTTGGTTTGGTTTGAGTTTGGTCCTGTTTTTATTTTGGGGTTTTGTTCTTTTCCTTCTGATTTTTAACCCAAGACTGGTCTGCCCACCACCTCATTCAGTCAATGAGGAAAGCATTCAAGAAGACATATGTCAACAGTCCAGCCTCTCCGGTCTGGAGGCTAGATTTGTGCTGCTCTTAAGGTCACCTATAAAGGCACCATTTTACTTGGGGGCAGAAACCAGTGCTCACGGAAGCAGCAGTCAAGAACTCAATTTGGCTGCAAAAGACCTCTTTTTTAAAAATCATTTTATTGGGGGCTCGTACAACTCTTATCACAATCCATCCATCCATCCATTGTGTCAAGCACATTTGTACATTTGTTGCCATCATCATTCTCAAAACATTTGCTTTCTACTTGAGCCCTTGGTATCAGCTCCTCAGTTTTTATCAGCTCCTAAGTTTTCCCCCTCCCTTCCCCCCCTCCCTCATGAACCCTTGATAATTTACAAATCATTATTATTTTTTCATGTCTTGCACTGTCCGATGTCTCCCTCTACCCCCTTGTCTGTTGTCCATCCCCCTGGGAGGGGGTTATAGGTAGGTCATTGTGATTGGTTCTCCCTTTCCACTCCACCTTCCCCTCCTGGTATGGCCCCTCAATATTGGTCCCGAGGAATTTATTTGTCCTGGATTCCACTTTGAGGACTAAGGTGTACCTGACCCAAACCATGGTATTTTCAATGGCCTCCTATGCATGTGAAAGCGAGACCATGAATAAAGAGACAGAAGAAGAATGGATGCTTTTGAATTGTGGGGCCGGCCAAGACTATTGAAAGTACCTCGGGCTGCCAGGAAAGCGCCAATTCTGTCTTGGAGGAAGTACAGCCAGAGTGGGCTCCTTAGAAGCAAGGATGGTGAGACCTTTGTCTCGCATACGGTGGCCCTGTTATCAGGAGAGACCAGTCCCTGGAAAAGGACATCATGCTTGGCAAAGGTGAGGGTCAGTGACAAAGAGAAAACCCGTCAATGTGATTGAATGGCACAGAACAGTGGTGAGGAGGGCCCAGGGCAGGGCAGTGTCTGGTTCTGCTGCGCATCGGGTCGCTATGCGTGGAACTGTCCCAGCGGCCCCGAACCACCACCCACAGACACGCACGCATGTATCATTCTGCTGAGGCACTGGGGCGGCTGTGAGAGCTAGTCCCTGTCTGACTGGGAATCAGTCTCCCATGCTGGCTTAAAGGTCACTGTCATGTGGCCATGTGACCGAGCCTGGGCCCAGCACAAATCCTTGCCTGGGCTCCGCGGCTGAACCTGCTCCTGCTTCCTGCAGGTCACCAAGCACAGACCCGACACGTGCCTGAATGCCAACATCGTTTAATGATTTAAAAAGATCGAGATCAATGGCTTCAGCAATTTCTGGGAAGCGGTAACTCAGCAAGCTATGGAAGGTTCTCAATTTGCTGTCTCCTGCCTGGCCCCGCGGCAGAATTTATGCTGAATGGGCTCCGCTGTGCAAATATATCCTGGGATCTGGCCCCATCCAATCACCCCGCCCAGGAAGTGCTGGCATACTGACATCACCCTCACAGCTGCCAAGTCTCCCTTGCTCTGAGGGGCACTCTCTCATTTCACATTAATTAGAAGGCCATTTTCCAAGCATTTCCATCCCATAATGAAGGGCTCTCTGCAGTGGCTCAGTGAAATATTAAAACCTGAGTTGGAAACTTAAAAAAAAAAAAAAAGGAAAAAAATCCTGCCTGCTCAGTCTATAGCTTATGTTACCCTTCTAGTAGCATAGTGGTAACTCATTGGGCAGCGCTCCACAAGGTCAACAGTTCAAAACCACCAGCCACTCCTGGGGAAAAAAAGGCCGGGCTTTCTATTCCTGTAAAGAGTGACAGTCTTGGAAACCCACCGTGGCCGTTCTCCCCTGTCCTAGAGGGCCACTGTGAGTCGGCCTCGACTCGATGCTAGTAAGTTTGCTTGGTGTTTGGGTGTCATATTTGATGGTGGGAGCTGGGGTTGAATTTAGGAATAAGGACAGGTTGTGCAAGATACTGGCTGTCAGGTGGGAAATGGAGGGCTGCCCACTCTGCTGCCCTCCTCCCCGACGTGGGCCTCGGATGGGGTGATGGGAATAGCAGGAAGGAGAAAGGATAAAAGAATAGGGAATGTTTGATAAAAAAAATAATGATTCCGAGAGAACTCTTAGAGGCAAAGATGGCGAGACTATGTCTCACGTACTTTGGGCATGTCCTCAGGAGAGACCAGGCCCTGGAATAGGACAGCCTGCTTGGTCAAGTAGCGGGGCTGCGAAAAAGAGGAAGATCTTTGACAAGATAGGTTGACCCAGTGGCTACATCGACAGGTTCAAATGTAGGAGCAATTGTAAGGATGGGGCAGGACTGGGCAGTGTTTCGTTCGGTTGTTCATAGGATCGCTCTAGGTTGGAACCGACTCTACGGCATCTAACAATGACCAGAGAACAGAAACAGTTGGGGAGACTGCTATTTCGGTGGCTCTCATTGAACTACAAGTCCCGGCTTTGACCCCTTTATGATGTTCTGCCCTCCCCTCACGTCGACTCTGGGCTTGGTCACTGGACTCATTTTGGTCAAAAGCGATACAAAGCACGGGCTAGACAAGCATTTACACCTTGTTATCTTGGAACACTCACTCTCAGGATCCAGCTACCATGTAAAGAAGCCCAAGCTAGCCAAGTAGACAGAGACCCCAGCCTTCTAGCCATCCGGGCCAAAGAGCTAGGCATGCCAACAGAGAGCCCTCTTAGACATTCCAGCTCCATTTACCTCGGACTCAGGCCACAGGAGATGTCCTAAGCAAGGCGTACAGGAGACCCCTTCAACTCACCGAGCCATGGAAACTAAGGACTTCAGTTTTCAGTCTAGTCAATCCATTCTGTTTGTTATGCAGCTGCGTCGTACACGAGCGTTCCATTATTCTCTAGTTTATTCAAGGTGAAGACCACATTTCCCAGTAGTCCCCAAATGTCTGGCAGAAATATCCTTTCATCTACTCCAACCAAACCCAAACCCTAACTCACTTCCATTGAACTGATTCTGGCTCAGAGCAACCCAATAGGACAGGGTAGAACTGACCCTGTGGGTTTCGGAGACTTTGAATCTTTACAGGAACAGTAAAGCCTCATGTTTCTCCCAAGGAGCAACTGGTGGGTTCGAACAGCAGACCTTGTGGTTAGCAGCTCAATTCATAGCCCACTCTAACCGTCACCCTTCTGGCCTGTGGTCTAGCCACCTCACCTGGTCCACAGAAGCAAGGCTTCTGCTAAACCACAGGGTGTACTTTTCTCCCCTGGTAAATGCCAGTGCCCACGTGCCTCATGCAGTCCCCCCTGTGATCCCAAGGCAGGGGCTCTGGGTGATGAGGAGCCAAAACCCCAAAACAAGCTCCTGCCATCAAGCCGCTGCTGGCTCATGGTGACCCTACAGGACCGGGTAGAACTGCTGCTGTGGGTTGCCAAGACTGTAACTCTTTACGGGAGTAGAAACCCCCATCTTTCTCCCAAGGACCAGCTGGTGGTTTCCAACTGCTAACCTTGCAGACTACAGCCCAATGCAGCACCACTATGCCACCAAAGAAGCACCTGTGCCCCACCCTGTGTGGCAGACTGCTCATGTAAAGCAGGGCGGGGGAATGCTCAGGAGGCTGGCGCTACTAAAGACATTACATTCTGTACCACGTGGTGGCGTAGTAGGTGACAAGCTGGACTTTCCACTCCCGTAGAGATCCACAGCTTCTGAAACCCACAGGAGCTGTCCCACCCTGTCCTACAGGGTCTCTGAGAATCAGCATCGACTCGGTGACAGTGAGTCCAGTTTGGAATGATCCTATATGAGGAGGCTTGAAAGAGTCTCTGGTATGTGTGTGCGCGCATGCGTGTGTGTGCGCGCGCGCGCGTTTGTGTGCGTGTGTGTTCACAACCAGCCCGGTTGCCATGGAGTCAATTCTCACTCACAGCAACCCCAATTAGAATAGAACAGTGCTCAGCAGGGTTTTCCATGGCGGACTGTCTGGCCTTTCTGCTGAGGTGTCTGAGTAGACTGAAACCTTCAACCTTTCGATGGTAACTGTGTCACCCAGGTGTCTCTCTCTCTCTAGACACACAAACACACACACACACACACACACGCACACGCACGCGAGCACATGAGGAGGCATCAAAAAGTTCATGGAAAAATGGAATAAGAGCATCTCATTTTTCCATGAGCCTTAGCCAACCCCCCTTAGTGTGTATGTGTGTATGTTTGGGTGTGTGTTTACAGCATGAGGGAGCTTCAGAAAGTTCATGAAACAATGGAATGAAAAGATCATGGACATTCCCCTTTCCACGAATTTGTTGAAGCCCCCTCATGTATATAAATGCACACACATATATTTTATATTTCTGAAATTTCCGGGTCCATGCTATATCACAAACCAAGCTAAGCACTGAAAGGCTCTTTTGCTGTGTGGAAATCCTTTCTATAATGAATTAATAAGAACGCTGTGCAATCAACATATTAATTGTATGTAAATGGTGTTTTTTAAATGCTTTAAAACAATTTATTCCCCTGAGTCTTTTAAATAGGCCCCCTGGAAGGTTGTTTATGTAGTCATTTGTTGGGCGAGCTTCTCTCACCTAGTGCAATCCAGAGGCCCCAAAATGAGCATCCACAACAACGGGAACCTTCCTCTTCCTCTCCGGGGGGCCAGGAGCATCTCCCAAGGGCAGTAGCCTAGGATAGGGCCCACCGGTTTGGGAAGTCATCAACTAGTCTCAAAGCCTCTTGTCCCCTCTGTCATTGCAGGCCTATCCAGCTTAGAGGCTGGATGAAAGTGGAACTTCAGTGACTACTGGGGACAAAAGAGAGTGGATCACCCCATTCATAGCTGCTCATTGGGCCCCTGCCGTGTTCCCACCTGGGCAGAGACAGAGAAGGTGGTTGAAGGCAGGCTTCTCTACAGTCCTGTGACAGCCATCGACTGCAGAGTAGGCAAGTTCCTCACGTCCTGCCTCCCAGGGTGCCAGTGTGCTGAAACACGCAGTGCGTACCGAGGAGTAAAATAGACACAAATGGCCAAGGTGAGAGCCCTGGTGACCCACCAGCCACTCTGCAGGAGACAGATGAGGCTGTTCACTCCGGTAAAGCTTTACCGTCCCAGACACCCAAAGGGGCCGTTCGACTCTGTCCTAGAGGGTCTCTGTGCATCAGAAGGGACTTGATTGCAGTGAGGTTTTGACTGAATTGAAGACGTGGGAAGAACCACAGTTCTGTGGCTGTTTCTTTCTTTCTTTTTTTAATACTTTTATTGGGGGCTGTTACATCTCTTATCACAATCCATACATTCCTCCAGTGTGTCGAGCACATTTGAACATATGCCACCATCATTTTCAAAGCATTCTCTTCCCACTTGAGCCTGATATCTGCTCCCCATTTCTTCCACCTGCCTCCCCCGCTCACCCGCTCTCCCTCACAAACCCTTGATAAGGTATACATTATTTCCATATCTTACATCATCCTCCATCACCCCTCACCCACTTTTCTGTTATTTGTCCCCCTGGGAGGAGGTTCTAGATTGATCCTTGTGATCGGTTCCCCCTTTCTCCCCCATCCTCCCCTAATCCTCTTGGTATCTCTACTCTCAGTGTTGGCCCTGAGGGGTTTATCTCTCCTGGATTCCCTGTGTTGTGGGTTCTTACCTGTAGCAGTGTGTATGCTCTGGTCTAATCTGATTTGTAAGGTAGAATTGAGGTCACCATAGTGGGGTGAAGGAAGCACCAAAGAACTAGAGGAAAGTTGTGTGTTTCATCAGTGCTATACTGCACCCTGACTGGCTCATCTCTTCCCTGTGACCCCTCTCTCTGTGAGGGGCTGTCCAATTGTCTACAGATGGGCATTAGGTCTCCACTCCATCCCCCGCCCCCTTCACCTTGGGTATGATTTTATACTGGGTCTTAGATGCCTGATACCCAATCCCATCAATACCTCATGATCACACAGGCTGGTATGCTGCTTCCATGTGGGCTTTGTTGCTTCTGAGCTATATGGCCGCTTGTTTATCTTCAAGCCTTTAAGACCCCAGATGCTATATCTTTTGATAGCTGGGCACCATCAGCTGTCTTTCCCACATTTGCTTATGCACCCATTTTGTCTTCAGCGACTGTGTCGGGAAGGTGAGCATCACAGAATACAGCTGTTTCTTTTGCTTCGTTTGGCTCCAAATAAAGATACAAATCCCAAGTCAACCCAAGTTCCCAAAGGCCTGCCCAACCCAACCACCCTCTCAATGGGTTCGGCTTAAACTGGGGCAGGCCTGTTTCTCCCCTAAACTATGCGCCCCCCCATCCTGCACCCTGCCTGGACTCTCAAGAAAGCAAACATAATTATGCTTCGATGATGACTAAATTTAGAATCCACCTGAAATTCCTCTGCCACCCCACCTACCCCCAGCACCCTCTCCCCACTGGGGCTGAGTTCACTTACTGTCAACAATACCCAACAACCTGGAGGACCTAGAACCATGGCTTTGGCCACAGCTGCAGTCACTTTAATGACAAAGGTGGCATTTTCCACTGAGCATCCATGAATAACTGTAACTTTACGGGAATAGAAAGCCTCATTTTTGTCCAGAGGAGCGACTAGTCATTTCAAACTGCTGACCTTCTGGTTAGCCACCCAACACATAACCACTATGCCACCAGGGCACCTATGAATAGCTAATAGATAAATAATATTATAGAAGGAGCCCTGGGTGCAGCAGTTAAGTGCTGGGCTGCCAACCAAAGGTTGAGCAGGTAGAATCCAGCAGTCGCTCTAAAGTAGAAAGGTGAGGCGGTCTACTACTGTAGAGATGTCTAAACCCTAGAAACCCAACAAGGCAGTTCTTTTCTTTCCTATAGGGTCACTCTCAGTTGGAAGTGACTGGAGGAGAGTAGTTTTGCTTTCTGGGGTTTTACTCCAGCCAACCCCACTGCCCGCTGCCATGGAGTTGATGCTGACTCAGAGTGACCCAATAAAGGATTTTCCGAGGCTGTCAATCTTTACGGGAGTAGACAGCCTCATCTTTCTCCCTAGGAGCCGCTGATGGGTTTGAACCAACGACCTTTCGGTTAGTAGCCCAAGGATTCACAATTGCCAGCAAGCGCAGGTCCATCATTGTGGTGATTGTGCCAACCCACCTCAGCCAGGGTCTCCCTCACCCTGCATGACCCTCTATTTCATCAGACTGGACATCCGCCTCCAGCAACTGCACCCTCATCCAGATGAAGCTGCCAACACAAGTGAGTGAGTCAGATGATGTTCAATGGAGATCAGTGAGGTTTCCCTCAGCTAATTTTCAGATCCAAAGACAGTTGTGCAAACAGAACAAGGGATACTATCAGAAGCAGTGTGCATCCAGGTTGTATCCTCTTACCATACTTGTGCAATCTGGATGCTGAGCAAATCATCAGAGAAGCTGGATTCGACGAAGAAGAGTGCAGCATCAGGATAGGAGGAAGGCTTATTAACAACCTGTGATATGCAGGTGACACAACCTTGCCTGCTGAAAATGAGGAGGACTTGAAGCACTTGCTGATAGCGATCACAGATTGCAGCCTTCAGTGTGGATTACAACTCAGTGTCAAGAAGACCCAAATCCTCACAACTGGACCAATAAGCAACATCATGATAACTGGAGAAAAGATGGAAGTTGTCAAAGAATTTCGTCTTGCTTGGATCACAATCAATGCTCGTGGAAGCAGCAGTCAGGAGACCAAAAGATGAGTTGCATTGGGTAAATCTGCTGCACAAGACCTCTTTGGAGTGTTGAAAAGTGAGGAGGTTACTTTGAGGACTGTGGTGTGCCTGTCCCAAGCCATGGTATCTTCATTCGCCTCATCTGCATGGACGCAAGCAGAGCAACCATGGTGAAGATGGTTCCGAACAGGGAAGCATTTCATTCTGTTGTAGACAGGGTCGCTCTGGGTTGAAACAGGCTTGACAGCACCTAACAATAACAACAACAACAACAATTTTTAGAAGTAGATCATCAGGCCTTTCCTCTTGATCCGTCTCAGTGTGGAGGCCTCGCTGAAACCTGTGCACTGTGTGCGGGCGACCCCAGTGATATTTGAAATACCAGTGGCACAGCGTCCCGCCACACAGCAGCATGCACGCCGCCACACAGCTCCCCAAACTGACAGCCAGGTGAGTCGCCAAGAGGACAGGATGGAAAGCCAGCAGTTCCGTGGCAGGCAGCCATCCCTGGGCACTGCCCCCAGGGCTGGGACCTGAGCTCAGTCTGCTGAGGTTGGCAAAAGCCTCCATCACCCAGTCTGTCTCAAGGTTGCAGTCAGGCTCGGTTCGCGTGCTGATCACGTGCCGGTTTTGACCTTCGGAGGCTGGTGAGGAGGCCTTGCTGACCCCCGTGAAGGTGACTGGAACCAAATGCTGCTCTCCACACAGTCACCCGCTGTGGCTGCCCATGGCTGAACGCTGGTCAAGACGGTGGGAGCGGCACCACACTTTCCAAAGCATCTATGACAGGCTGGCCCATCGTGTACTCCAGCCGAGGCCCTCCGCCCAGGCCTAAGGGAGTCTTCTGAGTGGGCAAGCCAGTGAGAGCAGACAGCCATGCCGTCCTCCAAATCTTGGCACCCCCTGCTCCCTGGCTGCCTTATCCGCAGGGCACAAAGCACAACCACAGGGGGAGGCCAATGATGGATGCAAACGAACACACAATCATGGGAGAGAGATTTGGAGCCTCCATGGAGGGGATTGGAAGCTAGTAGGGATTTCATTGTATTGTGACCCTCCCCCCCCCTGCTCCGCCCCAAATATGGGTTGGACTCCTAAACGCTCCATCCGTGGATGCAGGCCCGTTTGGACAGTGTTCTTTTCTGTGGATGAGGTCAGATGAGTGTAAGACTAGAAAACCAAACCAAACCACTAGCGGTGTGTCCAACCAGACTGGCAGACGCTCTAGGGCAGAAGCGCACTGATCTCCGGGGTTGGTGAGACGGAACACTTTGTGGAAGCAGACAGCCTCATGCTCCCTCGGAGAGGCTGGTGGGGTGTCAGCCAACAGCCTGACGGTGGGCTCATTGCACTGTCAGGATTCCTGATCAGTGTAGGGAGTGTCTTGAACCAAGTCCCTTCCGAGTTCTGCAAAGAGCAGCGTCAACAGAGAAGCAAGCATGAACTCAGAACGACAAGTGCCGGGGAAGGGCAGCGACTCAGGACTGCTAGGACAAGGGAAGCCGAAAGAGACAAACATCTTCCCTAGGGAGCTGACAGAGAAAATGTCTTCCTTTATAGCCTGTGCCCTGAATTCAAACTTCTCACCTGACCTGTGAGAAAATAAATTTCTGTTCTTTAAAGTCTCCCACTTGTGGCATTCGTGGGAGGGGCGGGAGGGGGCCTCTCAAGTGCACCAATAAGTCACCACTGGTCACCTCAACCCCGACTGGCCAGGGTGGTACTATCAACAAACCAGAAGGAAAAGGATCCTGAAGCTCCCATGGCGGCCCTGCTGTTAACCTTTAGTGGTTGGGGTGTGAGCAGGTCCTGGGAGAAGGGGAAATTGTGGGACTGGAGTTGTTCACCAAAGAGTCCGAAGAGATTTCAATGTTTGCAACAACTGCTAAGGCCTGGCTGGAGCCCTTGTGGCATAACGGTTATGCATTGGCTGCTAACTACAAGGTTAGCAGTTCGAAAACACCAGCCATTCCCAGAGAGAAAGACAAGGCCTTCGACTCCCGTAAAGAGTTACAGTCTCAGAAACTCACGGGCAGTGAGGTCTCACAGGGTCACTATGAGTCAGCAACGACTCCATGGCAGTGAGACCAAGAAAAGGGCTGGTGAGGCAGTCTTGGTGGCATAATGTCTTACAAGTTGGGCTGCTAACCACATGGTTAGCAGTTCCAATCCACCAGATGATCCAAGGGAAAGAGATGAGGCTGTCTGCTCCTGTAAAGATTTACTGCCTCAAAACCCAGCAAGGGCAGTTCTATTCCGTGCTACAGTGCCGCTATGAGCCAGAATCAATGAGAGGGCAGCGGGTTTAGTTGGTTTGGTGGCAGGTCTGGTTGGGACAGGCTAGCTGAGCAGGTCTCAGGCTAGGGCCTCCTGCCAGGAAGCCACAGGGACAGGTAACATCTCCTAGGATGCCAGGAAAGACGGTTCTTTCCTAAACAGACACTCTGCCACCACCATACACAGTGGTCTGGGCAGCTGGTTCCTGAAGATCTCACACAGACACACACACGGAGATTGATTTGCACAAAGCCTCCCTGGCTCACTGGCTGGCTCCCTGGTTGAATTGGAAGGAGGCGGCGGCCACGTCTCTACTGCTCTTCTAAGTGGCCTGGTGGGCTGGGAGGAAGACCTTGACCTCAGAACCCCTAAGCCGCCGCTGACAGCAGACAGCGAGGGGGCCCTTGGGAACAGAGCTTTATTGAGAGACATTTGTCTTCATTTGGGGCAGTCTACATCTCATCCCACAGGCGTGCTTTGCAGACCCAGTGTCCCTAACCCCTACCCTGATCGTGCCTGCGCTGGTCATGCGCTGGACGAAGTGACCTCTTAAGCCCCTGTGAGCCAGGGTGGCAGATGTCAGGGAAGAATAATAGGACCCCTCACTGACTCATCCCCCCCTCTTGGGTGGCCCCTGGGCCAGCGATTCTGCACGTTCAAAACTCATATACAACATACTAATCACAGATTTGGACAAGAAAGGAAATCCAGTCCTATGGTTATCAGAATGCAAACCAAAAAAGCCAAACTGCTTCAGTCTTAATAACTGAAGGAAGGTTCCCCGAGCCCCTCCTGACCTTTTCTCTCGTGGGAAGAGACACGGGTGGAGGGCCTTGCTCGTGGCACTTCGGAATCTGAAAACCTCAGAGCGCTGGATTCTAGTGAGCACCCACCCCCA
>NW_022103923.1:3358178-3373312 GCF_000313985.2 Echinops telfairi
CCTCCGCCCGCCCGTCTCCCGTGCGCTCCAATTACCCGGCGGCTGTGCCAAGGCCTCGGGCTGCCCCCGGGCCGCCCCCGCATCCCCCGGAGAAGTGCCAGGGACAAAAGGCGCGGCAGGGGGTGCTCCCTGAGAGCTTGGCCCCGCTAGGGGTTCGAGGGGGCACCCCGAGGGCCTGGTGCCTGAGAACTCTCGTAGGCAAGCCTGCAGGCAGCAGCGAAACCAGCTCTCCCCCTCCCCGCGTCCCCCAAGCCGGTGAGAAAATCCACCCTGATGAATTATACTGAAGCCGCCGCCCTCGTCCTGGCTCAGGCTCAGGCTCAGGCTGAGGTTCAGGCTCAGGCTCAGGCTCAGGCGGGCTTGAATGGTCTGTAAGGGGCCCTGGTGGCCCCTCCGCAGGGCCAGGGAGGTGGGGATCACAAGACGTTAGCTCCCAGAAACACCCTCCACTCCACCCACCTCCTCAGCAACTGGGGTGGGGGGGCAGTGACAGGCCAGCTGGGCTTTGTGGAGAAGCGTGGGGTCGGGGGTGGGGGGTCTTTTCATCTCCACTGAACTCCCGCTGGGCTCTGGCTTTTAGTCCTGAACGGATGCTTCCGGTCAGCAGGCGCCTTTATGGGCGCCCATTCAGAGCTTGTCAGACTTGGAGGCTGTGAAGAAAGAGTCCCATCCCTGAGAGCCTTGGGGGCCACAGGAAACCCTAACCTGACCCCATCACAGCCTTGGGGGACCACAACAGCGGCAGCACAGAGATCTCCAAGGTCATTTGTATTAATGAGGAGGGCCCCTCCCAGGACTCAAAAAGAACCCCAGGACAAGACCACGCCCGCCCAATGGGTCTCAACTCCACTGGTAAAACCACTGCCATCCAGTTGACTCCCAACTCCTACTGACCCTGTAGGACAGAGTAGAACTGTCCTTTTGGGTTTGTGAGGTTCCAATTCTTTCTCCGAGCAGACAGCCTCATCTTTCTCCCCAAGGAGTGACAGGCGGATTGGAACTGCCAACCTACCCCAGAGTGCCGCTTTTGGAAAGCGAAGACATTTCCTTCCAAAGGGTTCCCATCTGGAATTTCCCCCACTCCCCCTTTTCCCTTTCCTCTCTAACTCAGCCCTCCCACACAACGCAGTAGCCACCTGGGAGCGGGCCACCCACAGAGAGTGGTTTTCTTCCCTCCTTTCTTTCTTGACCTCTTTTAAATGGAGATCTAACTCACATGGATTCAAGTGCACATATCTCAGATGCACAGCTTGATGAATTCTTAAATATGTACTCATATAACCCTGCACAATCGCCACCCAGAGGGAAATAGGGATTTAAGCAGCGATGTGTTCCTGTGTGTGTGTGTGTGTGTGTTGTGTGTTGTGTGTGGGTGTTTTCTCCTCTCACTCACTGTCCGCCAGAATCACGTACCGTCTTGCACAAAACCATCTTCCATTGTATGAACATACCACCATGTGTAGTCTCCATTTCACTGTTGCTGGCAGCTGGAATACAGTAGGTCCAGAGCATTCTCCTCTAGGTCTTTGTGTAGCTCTGAAGACATCTTTCTATTGGGGTCTGCCCCCAGGAGGGGAACTGCTGCCTCATAAGGTGGGCATGGGTTGCACAGGAGTGCCAGTGTTCCAACATCACACCCAGCTAGCTTTTTTGAAGCTGCAATTAGCGTATAAGCGCTATTCAGAAAAGTTAGTCATGATATAATTAAGGCCCAAAACACCTCCAAACACACTGCTCTCAAGTCGATTCCAACTCACAGCGGGCTCTAAGGAGGAAGGCAGAACTGCCGCTGTGGGTTTCTGAGACTCATTCTTTACAGGAGTAGAAAGCCTCCTCTTTCTTCACCCAGAGTTGTGGTGGTTTCGAACTGCTGACCTTGCCCATAGCCACTGTGCCATCCAGGTTCCTCCAGCAGACATAAATTCAGCATCAATAATGTGCTACGTCCCTGATGCCACAAACACGTAAGCGTCTGGCTCGAGTCTATTCAGAGGAGCCTCAGAAGAAAGACCTAGTAGTCTATTTCTGAAAGAGCACACCTATTGAAATCCTGCTGGAGTGTCGGTCTACTGTGCACTCAGGGATCTACCGTGAGTTGGGGCAGACTTGAAGGCAACTGGGTTGGGTGACCAGTAGGTTACCTGCACACACGCTCACCATGGCTGGTTTCATCTTAGAATCTGTGCGTCTCGGGCGGAGTCATCGCGATCTGTATCCTGGCCACCTTAATTGGAACCCCCACATGCTTGGGGCATGTATCACCTCATGTACTAGATCAGAAAACGTAGACTGGAGAGTTAGTGACTTAATATTCCAGAGCTCATGATTGGCAGGGCCAACCCTAGGAAGCAGGTTTTGCTGAGGTAGGTAAGTCCGACTCCACTCTTTCATTTCCTCCCTACATTGTAGGCATCGACAGTGCACCTGAGCTTTTCACAGTGGGTTACGTGTTGGGCGGCTAACCGCAGGTCAGCAGTTCTAAACCACCAGCCGATCTGTGGGGAAAAGATGAAGCTTCCTACTTCCATAAAGGGTTACAGTCTCAGAAACCCACAGGGGCAGTTCTACTCTGTCCGGTAGGGTCGCTGTGAGTTGGAATCAAGTCGATGGCACGAGGACAAATATGGAGCCCTGGCCGCATAGTGGATTGTGCATTGGACTCCTAACTGCAACGTCAGCAGCTCAAAACCACCAGCCACTCTGCTGGAGAAAGATGAGGCTTTTTACTCCTGCAAAGAGGTATAGTCTCCGAAACCCACAGGGGTCATTCTAGTTGGTCCTGTAGGATCGCTAAGATCAGAATTGGCTCAATGGCAGTGAGTTTAAGTTAAGTCAGGGGCCCCTGACCCAAGCCATGTTCTTTTCAATGACTGCATATGCATGAGAAAGCTGGACAATGAACAAAAGCAAAGCGTATTGAATAAACCATTGCACTGCCAGACGTCTTACAAGAAATAGAAGCAGAATGTTCCCTAGAAACAAAGATGACAAGCCTGCAGCTAGCTTACATTGCATCAGGCAAGACCAAGCACCAGGAAAGGGTACCCTGTTGGATAAAGTAGCAGGTCATCCACAAGGGAAGCCCTCAATGACATAGACTGACCCAATAGTCATGACGACATGCAAACATACCAATGATCATGAAGATGGCATGCGTGAGACTGGCAGCCTTTCCTTCTGCTGGGCATCCAGTTGCCATGAGTCAGGGCTGACTCAGTGGAGACTACAGCAATGTTACAGGTTGCTTATTCTTAAGAACCCTAGTGGTGCGGTCTGAAAGGTCAGTGATTCAAACCCACTAGCTGCTCTGTGGGACAAAGATGAGGCAGTCTGCTCCCGTAAAGATTTACAAAGCCTCAGAAACCCTCTCTAGGATGGCCATGAGTCAGAATTGACTCGATGGCAGTGAGTTTCGTTTGGGCGTTTTAACCCTGGGTGAAGAAGCCCAGTGGTGCAGTGGTTAAGCTGGTGGCTGCTAGCAGAAAAGCCGTGCATTCGGACCCACCAGCCAGTTCATGGGAGAACGCTGTGGCTGTCTGCTTCCATAAAGATGAAATCAAAATTAGCTCATGCCATCCAATCAATGCAGAGTCGTAATGACCCCACAGGACAGGGCGGGACTGCCCCTGTGAGTTTCTGCGACTGCAACTCCTTGCAGGAGTAGAAAGCCCCATTCTGTTGATCAGCTGGTAGTTTCGAACTGCTAACCTTGCAGATCACAGCCCAACTTGTAACCACTATGCCACCAGGGCTCTTTCCGCAAAGATGTCAACCTTGGAAAGCGTATCAGGCCCTTCTACCATTTCCTAAAGAGGTGCTATGAGTCAGAATCAACTCAGCAGCTCACAGGAAATTACCACTCGCAGACTTGGTGACTTAACCAGTGGTTTTTGTCTCGTGAGCTTTATGAGTTGAACAGACTCTGCTGAAAAGTTCTTGGTTTGTATCTCAGCTGGTTAGAGTCAGATGGTGGCGGGGCTGGAGTTCAACTGGGCTAGACATCCAATACAGCGCGCTCATAAGGCTGGCAGTTGATGCTGGCGGTTGACTGGCAGCTCAGCTGGGGCTGTTGGCCAAAGCCTCCACGTGTGGCTTGGGCTTCTCACAGGCTGGCAGCTAAGTTTTAAGAGGGAGTGACCCAAGAGAGAGGAAGAAGAAATAAATCATTAGGCCGATTCAGGATGACACCAGCAACTGGTACAGATTCACTTCCATCGGTTTCTGCTGGCCAAAAGAGTCACAGGCCTGGGTCAGATTCAAAGACGTAGTGACACAGATTGGATGGACAACTGGCAGGTCACGATACCAAAGGCCACATGGGGTGACAGCTATAGTTCTACAGTGATGGCCATCTTTAAAAAATACACACCTTCCTTGTCCACTTAGCTTGCCTCCCCAGTGTAGGTCCAGAAAGATCAAAGACCACCTTTGGTCCCTTGTCCCCTCCCCCTGCCTGCCCTGCCCTGACACCTGGGCCAGCTCCTTGCCCTTTGAGCACACAGCTTCTCTGGATCCCAGCCCACACACGTCAGCTCCTCTCCAAACTGAGCTGCGTCACCACCCTGGAATATCCAACTGGAACCTCGCTATCCTGGCTTCCCCTCTCCATCTGCTTCCTTCTCAGGGCTCAGGTACCAGTACCCGCTTGAGACAGGGGAGGGCCAGGGGGAAGGGGCCGGGAGGGCTGGCCACCACTGCTGTGCACTTACCCTTTGAAAGAACACCAACGATGTGGTTTAAAGACCTGCCTTTGAATCCCAACACCACCCTCAACTGGCTGTGCCGTGTTGGGCAAGAGACAAAACCTCTCTGTGGCTTGGCATCGACAGTTACAAAATGAACATCGCTGTTGTGCCCACTTGGTAGGGTTGGCATGAAGATGAATGGTGATAATATTGAAGTATCCGATACAGTGCAAGAGAAAGAGGAGACACTCAACAACTGGAAAGCAGGTTTTCGGATCCAATTTTTCTTTCCTTCCCACCCCCCACCCCCGCAGACACCAAAAGGGCTGCTGCTGCTCTTTTTCTTTAAGTGGGGGAGGGGAGGTAAAGCCAGCTGTTTATATGGGATTTATTTTTAGATCGGAGGGATTGTCACAGAGCAAACATGCCGTGGGAGCCAGCACCCAGATCAAGAAACTGATCATTGCCAGCACCCCCAGGAGTCCCCGCCCTTTTACAGCTCCTACCCATCCCCCAAGAGTCTGGACACTTCTAACAGCAGAGATTAATATCTGAGCAGCCAACTCCCCTTCCCAACACCCTCAGCTCCCCCTGTGCCTCAGTTTCCTCCATTATTGAGGCATTCTTTTGTGTTCAGCCTTGTCGTCCCCCCCTCCCCAACCTCCAAAGGGTCTCTTAAAATTCAAATCCATCTCTGTTAGGGACATGGCAATTGCCTAGTTCCACAAGGGCGGGGGGGTGGGGGGGGGACCCGGGGCGACCCAACAACTATCTGGTCAACCTTTTCACACTGACCCCAGCTATAGGGTTTGTCCTCAGCTGGCAGCATGGAGTGACCCCTGATTCAGGAGCAAACACTGCCCTGTCCTGCCCGCCATCTGCAGGATCAGACCGTGGTGATCCACATGGTCTACACTAGGGCTACTTCTCAGAAGTCATCCACCAGCCCTTTCTGCCTCGTCCCTCTTAGACCAGGGAAAGGGGGAAACAAACCCCTCATTGTCATTGAGTCAATTCCAACTCATAGAGACCCAGTAGGACAGAGGGGAACTGCTCCTTTGGGTTTCCAAGACTGTAAGTCTTTAGGGGATAGAGCCCTCCTCTTTCTCCCTTGGGGGGAGGAGGGGCAGCAGCGGGTGCTAATGGTTTCAAACTGCTCACCTGGAGGTTAACAGCCCAGCACATAACCACTACACCCTCAGGGCTCTTCTTAGGCTGGAAGCTCTGCGGAAATCTGTTCAGTGTCCTAGCCACAGGGCCTGCATGGCCAGGCAGGGGGTGGCTGCCTGGAAGTGTACTGGGCTGGAAATTGAACCCAGAACTCCCTCCTGGAAGATGAGGGTGCTGCCATGGAACCACCACCTCCGTGCCCCTCTTCCTCAGCACAGGAGAACCTTGTTAACCAGCCGAGAATTGAGGAACAAGGGGAACATGGGGCGAACACGGGGCCAGGAAACTCGACTTTACCTGTGCCTCACAAGTGTGCCCATGGCCAGCATCCTGGGCACCCTGGTGTTTAGAGCACATAGCAGCCAGCGCCTGACACTGGCGACCACCACAGCGATTCATACCAACCAACCAATCTGCAGAAAAGAAGCGCGTGAGTGAGTGTGTGTGTGTGTGTGTGGCTCAAATCCTGAGTTTGCTGAGGACTGGCCCTGCCCTGCAGAAAAGAAGCGTGTGTGTGTGTGTGTGTGTGTGTGTGTGTGTGTGTGTGTGTCTCAAATCCTGAGTTTGCTGAGGACCGGCTGTGTGTGTGTGTGTGTGTGTGTCTCAAATCCTGAGTTTGTTGAGGACCGGCCCTGCCCTGCAGAAAAGTGTGTGTGTGTGTGTGTGTGTGTGTGTGTGTGTGTGTGTGTGTCTGTGTCTGTGTCTGTGTCTGTGTCTCAAATCCTGAGAGTTTGCTGAGGACTGGCCCTGCCCTGCTCTCTGGACACACCTTTTCCAAGTCCCAGGAGAGCTTCAGGCACTATGATATCATCAGATGTCAGCCCTTTGACAAATGAGTCCGGCCCTGTGGCTGGAGCCTTTGATAAGCCATTTGCAGGCGTCTGGGAGAGACATTCTCCCTGGTCCTGCGAATGCATCCTGGCCCCATCTCAAATTCACATCTTTGCCTGGGTTTGGTTTTGTTTTATTTTGTTTAAAGACTGCCGTGCATCTGGGAAGATTCAAAGCTTAAAATATGCTCTTTTTTTTCCTCTGACATTTCACCTTTTCTCCTTCTTTTCTTTTATTTTTAAGGAAAAGAAAATATTCACTCCAAGGTTCATTTAGTTCCTGGGTAATAACTGTCAGATATTAACTAATAGCCCCATACATCCAGCATAAAATAATAGAATTTGTTGAGTGCATTAGACATCCAATAATAGGCACGGAGGATGGTGTTGTAGGAGCCGAGGAGAGGCTTCTGTGCGGAAAGGAGAACGCAGGGTTTGAAAAACAAGGCACACAGGACATTTGTCAAAATGCCCTCTTGTCCCTTCATGCCTCTGCACCTGCTGGTCCCCCTTCTTGGAAAATTGGTTCCTGCCTTTCTCCCCTAGATATCTTCCCATCAGGCAAGACCCAGTCAGTGCCAGGGCTTCCAGGCCATTCCAGGTAGCATTCCCTCACCCTTTAGCCTCACAATCTGAGGTTGGGAAGCCAAACCATTTGGCAGAGTTGACTTCACACATGTAGCAACCCCATTGTGTACTGGAGGAGAACGGGGCTCTATAGGATTTTCATTTGCTCCTGGGGTTTTTTGGTTTGGTTTTGTTTTGCTTTTTCCTCCCTGGAGGTAGATTGCCAGGTCTTTCTTCTGCAGTACCTCCAGGAGAACATGAACCACCAGCCTCTAAGTCAGTAGACAGGTATGTTAAATGACTCTGTGGTTGACAGCCCACCCTCTTTGTTCCCATAGCATCCTGGGCTTCTTTCTCCCAAGGCATTTGGCAAATGGCTGCCTTGTCACCATCAACTGTTCTACTGCCGTCTGCGCACTGCCAGCTCCGTGAGGACAGAATTCCTAACACTGTGAGACTCGGTGGAGCAGCTGTGGCCCCCAGCCCTGACCACGTCAGCGCAGACGTCTGCAGTCCCAACAGACAGTGTCTGCCTGTGTTGCCAGAGTGTTTTGTCTGGCTCCCAGAGCCCTCTTTCCTGGAAGTGCGAGAAAATGAATGCCTTTCCAGCAAGCCTCACACAATGCCTGATGACGCTGGGTTCAAAAATACTCCCGCTAGCTGCCCCAATCTCCACCCAACCCCTAACCGGAAGGGAAAAACTCATGCCCTGGGGACGTAGTGAGTTACACATTGGGCTGCGTTCCACAAGGTCTGCAGTTCGAAACCACCAGCAGATCCGTGGAAGAAAGACCAGGCTTTGTACTCCCGTAAAGAATTATAGTCTCAGAAACCTACAGGGGCAGTTCTACCCTGTGGTAGAGGGTCACTACGATTTGGCAATGAGCTTGATTTTGAGTTCTCTGTTCAACACTGGCTTACAAAGTTCCCCCGCCTGACCCACTGCCTTTAGGTCTATTCCGACTCATAACGACCACATCAAACAGTAGAACTGGCCCCCAGAGGATTTCCAAGGCTGTCAGTCTTTCCAGAAGCAGACTGCTTCATCTTTCTCCGGTCAGGAAGCTAGGAGGTATGAACCACCGACCTAGCTAAGTGAACTGCCCAACACTTAACCCACGGCGCCACCAGTTTCAACAAACCCAAACTGGCTGTCAGGAAACTCACTGCCAGCACGTTGATTCCACCTGCTAGTGAGCCTCGAGGACAGAGTAGACCTGCCCGCTGTGCGTTTCTGAGACTGTGACTCTTTGCAGGAGGAGAAAGCCCCATCTTTCTCCCTGGGAGCGGCTGGTGGACTCGAGCTGCTAACCTGACAGCAGACCAGAACTTAACCCATGGCACCACCAGGGCTCCTTTGGCTAAGGCAAGAGGCTAGGGACTAAGGAAGCAAGTGAGGGTGATGTCAATAGCTCTTGGTCTAGTGTTACTGAGGGCTCCCCCTCCCCCCAACGATCCTCTGCCCATTAGCTTCTAGTTTGGTTCTAAGAGCCCATTTCACGTCCAGGCTGATGCTCCTGCCGCTTATAGGGATCAGGAGCTTTGTCTGCGAGTGCTCGAGCTAATTGGAGACAACGCTGACTGCTTGACATCCTTTCCAGCTCAAAAATTCTTTCCAATTTTTAGAATGTCTCGATTTTTAATGGACTAAACTTGCACGGCGCTCCGCTTTTCCCAGCGTTTCCTGACAGGATTTCTGAAGGGAGGGCTTCTGTAGTCCTTTTTTGCCGGCAAAAGAGCCTGCCTGGAATACTCACTTGGCCACGGACAGGGACAGGAAACCAACCCAAAGAGCACTTATTGATGGAGTGCTTATCATGTGCTCTGAGCTTCAGGTATTTGATCTCCTTTAACCTTTCGAAGGAGCCCTGGTGGCTTAGCAGTTACACGTTGGGCTGCCAGCTGCAAAATCAGCAGTTCGAAACCACCAGCTGCTCTGAGGGAAAAAGACAGGGCTTTCAACCATCTGTAAAAACTGAAAAAACTTGCAGTCTCTGAAACCCACTGGGGCCTAAGGGCGACTATGAGGTGGCATTGACTGCAGGGCAATGAGCTTGGAGTTTTTCACCTGCATACAAGGGGCAACTATGACAGTGAGTTGGGGTGTTTTCACCTTCATACAACCACTGGGACTTTCCAGTCATCTCCACGTGACAGAGGAAGAAAACGAAGCTCGGGGAGATGACAGAACTGGTCCAGGGTCATCTGGGTAAGAAAGGACAGTTCAGGGCACGTGCCAGGAGCCACAGACTGAACACGCACTAAACATCCTTTGTTGCTAGGGGGTTGGGGATGTAAGCTTGCCTTGCTATGTCTTCATTTATCATCCCTAACGTTCTAGTCAGGCGCATTGGTCTTTGATGGTGGTCGTTGCTGTGGATGGGCTCTGATCCATGCTGACCCAGTTCTGCATCAAGTTCAGCCTTATTGGGACGTGGCAGACCATTGGACAGCTACTGTGCCGTGCCTTCCAACCTCCGGGGCTCGCCTTCCAGAACTCAGAAACAAACACACAAACTCACTGCCCTCCCATTGATGCCGACCAGAGACCCGCAGGGGACAGGGGAGAATGGTCCCTGCGGGTTTCCAAGACCGTAGCTCTTCACCGGAGTTCAAAGCCACATTTTCTCCCTCGAGGCGGCTCGTGGTTTGGATGTGCTGACCTTGTAGTTGGCAACCCAACACATAACCACTATGCCACCTGGGCTCCTCTTTCAGCACTATCTAGGACAATATTCTTTTGTCTTCCTTTGGGGGGGGGGGCCTCCCCAAAGGAAATTGCCAGGTGGAGGTGTGATTACATGTTGTTTATTTGTCAGGGGAGCCAGGAGAGATGGGGAAATGAGATGAGAAAGGAAAGGAAGTCAATAAAGGGTGTTATTGACCAAATTGAGCATTGGGTTGCTAACAGCAAGGTCAGTGGTTCAAAACCACTAACCGCTCTGCAAGAGAAAGACAAGGTTTTCTATTCCTATAAAGAATTAGTCTCAGGGATCCACAGGGGCCGTTCTATC
This sequence comes from Echinops telfairi, assembly GCF_000313985.2. Taxonomy (NCBI): domain Eukaryota; kingdom Metazoa; phylum Chordata; class Mammalia; order Afrosoricida; family Tenrecidae; genus Echinops; species Echinops telfairi. The sequence goes on from NW_022103923.1 coordinate 3,368,445, forward strand.
CTTAACCTATAGGGTCACTAGGAGTAGAAATCGACTCGATGGCAGTACATTTGGTTTGGTATTGACCACGTTACCACACAGGAGTTCGATCCTACTGGGGAATTTGAGGAGACCTAGTGGAACATCGCACCTCAATGATCCTGGACGAGGAGGCTGGGGTGTTAGTCCACCAACTCCCACTCACTACTAGAGTGCTGCCTCTGCGGGGCACGAATTGCCTGGCCCTGCTGGCTTCATGCAGACAGGGAGGGTGAGTTCATGGGGCAGGAGAAGCTCATAGGCCAAGAAGTGTAGAGACCAGCCATTATGAGTCGGTCTTGGGTACACTGAAGAGCAAAGGGGCTGGGGGAGGCGGGTGGAGGACCAATTATGCCTTCTATAGGATTAAAATCCTCAGTGTACAAACAAGGAAACGGAAGTTGTAGACTCTCCAGTAAAGGTCTGGGTAGCTAGAAATCAAGGCCATAGTCCCCGGAAATCTCAAGACAGCGGGGACAGACGGCAGGATCTCTGCCCTTAAAAGATTTATCTTTTTAATCTAGAGCAAGGTGACTCCCCTCCCTGGACTTAAGTTATTAGAGGGATGCTGGATAGCCTGAGGATGCTCCAGAGGAAGGCAGTAGATGGCACTGACAACAGAAGAGCAGCAGAATGGAAGAGACAGGGTTTTCCGCGTGTTAGCTGTGATGTAGCGAGACCAAAAAATGGAAGAAATTTCCATACATCAGGCCGGTCATGCTTTTAAATTCTTTTGATTAGTAACACAGACACACACACGCCACACAAAGAGCCTGTGCCTACAGAACTATCTCCAGATTCAAGAAAGCAAAGGACACGTCATCAAATGTCTTTCAAAGAACAGCCAGAATCCCAAAAGGGTGCCCCTGCCTGGGAACTCTCTGTTCTCACACCAAAAGCTGGCTGCCCCTGACCCACGTTTGCCCAACCATAAAAAACTCACTGCCCGGAAGTCAATTCCGACTCTGAGTGACCCTATAGAACAGGATAGAACTGTCCCTGTGGGGTTTTGAGACTACCTCTTTAAGAGAGTAGAAGACCCCACCTTTCTCCTGTGGGGCAGCTGGTGGTTTAGAACTGCTGGCCTTGCTGGTAACAGCCCCAGGTGTAACCATTCTGTCACCAGGGCTCTTTAGTAAAGAGGAATTGCCTTGAAGGTGAACCTTCCTTGGACCTGATCTGACTCCCAAAGCAACCGTTCTCTCAGTAGAATGTTCTGGGGAGACTCTTTAGCCCAGCAGGAGAGAAGCCGATTCAGTTTGGGGCAGGGCCCTTTGACCATAACAGTTCACGTCCTTTCTTTCATGATGCTCGCAGTGTGGGGTTGCCAAGCGTGGCAGGCAGAGTGATGGTCCTTCAACGACGTCTTTGCCAAAACAAAAAAGCCCATTGCCATCAAGAAGGAACCTTGAGAATATGTTGACATTTTTTGGCAAACAAACAAACACTTGACTGTACAGCTAGGGTTACATACAGACCTTGAGATTGAATGACTTTCCAGGTCTCGCTAGTAAGCCCACAGGGATCTTAGAAGTGGGGAAAGAAGTAGACGATGACGTCAGCATGATACCACCGATGACGTCAGCATGATACCACCGAATGAGAAAGGCTCCACCTACGGTCATTGAAAACAGGGACCCATGAGCCAAGAGATGTGGGCAGCTTCTAGCAAGTGGAAAAATCAAAGTAACAAATTCTCCCCTGGAGTCTCTGGAAGGGAGATGACCCTAACACCACCTTGACTTTTGCCCATTAAGACCCGTTTTAGACTTCTGACACCCAGAACCCCAAGATAATAAATACATTTGTGTTGTTTTTCAGCCACTGAATGTGTGACCATGACACAAAGCGATACACCAAGGGACCAGGTGACCCCCCCGGAGTGGACAGGTTGCTCAAGCCCTTCAGGAGTGCTGTGGGGATAGAGTGACCTCGTAATTACCCTTTGGAGCTTTCCCAGGGGAAACTGCAGAAGGCCCCCACTTCTTGGTTGTGGTCCCCAGTCAGTGTCAAGAACGAAGAGAACTCCCATGCCCTGACTCCATCCAGGAGCTGAATGCCATGAGAATTAGACAGCAGCGCGGCGTACTGGAATTTCCTGAGCTTGCCGAGAACTCGGGGCCAGCTGTTTCCCATCCTCCTCAGATGACTTTCATCAGATCTAGAATCCCAACGCAGTGCTTTCCAAACCTGGTGGCCCCTCCCCTCCCCAAAGTACCTGGGGGCACTGACTAGCCAAGTTCAAAGCTACGCTTTCTCAGTCCTCGGAAGTTTCAGCCCAGGCTTCTTGAATAGGGAGGCTGGGGGGGGCGGGGTGTCCCGTGTTTATAACAGGCATCTCCAGAGCTTTCGGGCACCTGTCTGTGGAGCAGGATTTAGAAGGCACCAGGCTACACGACTCAGCTTCGGAGCCTCATGGAATGTTTCAACCAGCTGCGATATCTAGCTAGTTCGATGCCAAAAATTCCAAAGCTCTCCACAGAACACGGCGTAACTGAAGGGCCTTCCTCCTGAGAATGCAGAGCGGCAGCCTAAGTGGACTTCTGCAGCTGCTTGTGAGCTGAAAGTCCCCCATGGCGACAGCGGCCTGCTCCGCAACGCGGGCGAGAACGGGGACCCTGGTGTCACACTGCTCCAAACCTGAAGCACCAAGCCCATTGCCGTTGCAGCCAACCCGTGGCCACCCTGTGTGTGGCTGCGTCGAGCTACCCGCGAGGTTGTGATCTTACAGAAAGGGGCCCCATGGTGCCATCATTCAGCACTTGGCCGTCAACCGAACGGCAGCCAGCTGCTGTGGCAGTTTGCTGCGCTGAAGACTGTTGCTGGTGTTATTGCTGTTGTGAGGAGCCATCAAGTCAGTGGCGACCTTATGCACAACAATCTATAAAGATGACAGATGGGGAAAGCCTGTAAGGCAGTTCTACTTGCTCTTATAGGGTCGAGTAGGCATAGGGGAAGGTACAGACTCAGAACAGACTCCATAGCAATGGGTGATCTCACAGAAGCAGCTCGCCAAGCCTTTCTTCCACGACGCCCCTGGGTGAATCCGTGCCATGAAGTGGGTTCCAACTCACAGCAGCGCTGGGTACAACAACTCAAAACCCTGCCTGTGCCGCCCCAACCTTGCGATCGCCCACATGCTTGAGCCCATTGTGGCCACCACGGTGTCCGTCCTGGTCCTAGAGGATCTTCCTCTTGTTTGCTGATCCTCTTCCGTCAGTTCTTGTGGCTGTTATTAGGCGCCTTTGAGTCGGTTCCCCGTCATAGGAGCCGATGGACCACGGACAGAAGAACTGCCCGGTCCTGCTCCATCCTCCCACTCGTTGGGTTCGAGCGCATTGTTGCAGCCATTGTGTCAGTCCATCTTGTCAAGGGCCTTTCCCTTGGTCAGCGCCTCTCAACTTGTAGTACAGTTGCTGTCATTAAGAGTTGGCCACAAAGCTCACTGCTCCACCCCCCCCCACCCCCCATGCCCCGTTAATAGATAATAGAAAGACGCATTTGGGCAATATCCAACACGGTAGAGGTAGTCCTGGTTGAGGACTTAGCAGGCCCTGCTCCCTTCCTGTTTGCTCCCAGAAGCAAGGTGTGCTGGCAGCAGCAAGTGACTAGGAAAGGTTTCACCTCCCCTTTAGTCCCAGAGGAGGGTAGCCTAACCCAGCCATGGGAATCTCTCTTTTCTCTGCTGATGGTTGGTGAGGAAATGGTTCCAAGGTGGGTGACTGGAAATCACAAATTTACATTCCTTAAGCTTGTTGAACTTTCTTTTTTTAAAAAAAAAAAGACAAACATTTCATTGGGGGCTCATACAGCTCTTAGCAAAACACATCCATTGTGTCAAACACATTTGTACGTTTGTTGCCATCATCATTTTCAAAACATTTTCTTTCTACTTGAGCCCTTGGTATCAGCTCCTCATTTTTCCCCTCCCTCCCCCACCCTCCTTCTCTCCTGAAGCCCTGATAATTTATAAATTTTTTTTTCATGTCTTACACTGACCGATGTCTCCCTTCACCCACTTTTTGAACTTTCATCTACACAACAGCATATTCCAAGGGCCCATCATAATGTTCATTTCATTCGTAGGTTTACAAACTTAGAACTATGTTTCCTATATTTATTTATGCATTGCATAAGACTCATTATACTTTTGATGAAACACTACATTTTTATTCCCTTGCATTGTTTACATCAGTAAACAAATACATAAAGTAAAGAGAAAAGTGACAAACAACCAGAAGGTTACACGCTGTCGCTTGGTCTCTGCTTTGTGTTACGCCTCAAACTCCCATAAGAGATTAGGAGTAAATTAGGCAATTCTTGAAAGTGTTCAAGGAGCTAAGAAATATGGTCAGAACAATCACTGTAAGTTCAGAAGAAGCAGAAAGGGGTTTTTCAAAGATGTACATATGTTCAGAGGAAAGAAGTTGCCTATCTGTTTCTAATAGATCAAACACAGTGATTGTTATCTAATCGGCCTCCCTCTAAAGCAATGGGATCCCACTCCTACAATGAAAAGATGGTTAGGGAGAAATCACACGGCCCATGACGCTCGGATAAAGGAAAAGAATGCTGAAAGTGAGGGCAATGATCAAGAAGCAATATAGAAATGTCTTAAATAACAGGGTTTTATGGTTTTTGTTGTTTTATTTAATACTTTTCATTAATATTTTAAAACTCAGTCTTACCACATAATTTTGTATACCTCCTTTATTGTTCTTATCTTAAGTATTAGCTATGAAATAATAAACTACCTTTTCTTTTCTTTTTTAAATCATTTTATTGGGGGCTCATACAACTCATCACAATCCATACATACATCAATTGTGTAAAGCACATTTGTACATTCA
>NW_022103923.1:3373865-3391265 GCF_000313985.2 Echinops telfairi
CTGTACCAGTGTACATCCTCTGGTCTAGCCAGACTTGCAAGGTCGAATTCGAGTCATGGTAGTGGGAGCGGGGAGGAAACATTTAGGAATTAGAGGAAAGTTGTATTTCTCATCATTGTTACATCGCACCCTGTCATATCTTACACTGTCCAACGTCTCCCTTCTTTTCATATATCTTTTTTATACTTAAAACAGTCATCGGTGCAGCCAACCAGTTGTTAAATGATTTGAATTCCACCACATAACAGGAGCCTTGGTGGTATCGTGGTTATGCATTCAGCTTTGGTCCACAAGGTCAGCCGTTTGAAACCACCAGTGGCTCTGGGGGAGAAAGACTGGGCTTTCTACTCCTGTAAACAGTCTCAGAAGCTGGCTATGAGTCAGCATTGAGTCAGCATTGGCTCAATGGCAGTGAGTGAGTACTGGTCGGAATTACTGGGCACTTTGGGGAGGCGCATTTTCTCCTGTTATGAGAGAAACCAGCACCAGGCAGGTCCTTTTCCATTCACTCTTTCTTTCCTATTTCCAACCAACTCACTGCCATGAGTTGATTCCAACTCATAGTGACCCTAGACCGGATAGGACAATAGAACTGCCCCTATGGGCTACCAAGGCAGTAGCTCTTCTTTTTTTTCCCACAGAGTATTCAAATGGCTTATTTGCATGATCGAACATCTAGTATTCAGCAGGGTGCCACATATCTGAGAAAAGCAGGATCCCCTCCAGAGACACCCTCCCTCTCTCACCTGCGGTAGCTCTTTATAGGAGTAGAAACCCTCATCTTTCTCCCGAGGAGCGGCTGGTGGTTTCAAACTTCTGACATTGCCGTTAGCAGCCCAACATGTAACCCCTACACCACTAGATCTCTTCCTTTCCTGTTTGGCACACTATTACAGAGGGACATAAAGTTAAAACTGTCATCTGTGACCATGAGGTGACAGATGGAAGGGTTGAAAGAAAGAGTAGAAGGATAAAGAAGAGTAGATCTTGATAAAATCCTTGGGCAGCTCGACCAACCTTATAAACACCTAGCTCCAGACTTGCCATGGGAGATGAAATAAAGTCAGTTGTGTTGGGGTCACAGTTATGCCATGGGGCAGCTTTAACATAGCCCTCCAAATATTTTTTAATAATCTCCTTATTTTAGGTTGGTTCCTCTAGAGAAGCACAACTAGTGAAGCCTATATATACGTGTATATACGGAGAGGTTTAGATCAAGGAAATGACTCACACAGTTGTAGAGGTGGGCAAGTCCACGGGTCAAATGTCAGGCTGGGGACCTTTTCCTGACTCATATAACTGTGGGGGTTGATGGACCCCAAATCAGCAAGTCGGAGAGTAGGCTTCTGGTTCCAGAGGCAAATGAATCTAAGGTTGGCAGATAAGATGACAGGTTACTAATGACTGTCAGGATTGCAGGTAATATGACAGGCAGCTGTGCCAAATCCAAACCAGATGCAGAACCCACATCTAGCAAAAAGCAAGCAATCTTTTCCGCAGCAACCACATATATTGAAAGCAGGCCACACCTCTGAAGAAACCTTTTGATTTATTTCTTAAAAATGTTTTATTCTGAGTTAAGTGAAGATTTTTTTTTTTAACATTTTATTAGGGGCTCATACAACTGTTATCCCAATCCATACACACATCAATTGTGTAAAGCGTATTTGTACATCATTTCTCAAAACATTTTCTCTCCATTTAAACCCCCGACATTAGGTCCTCATTTTTCCCCTCCCTCCCCGCTCCCCCCTCCCACATGAGCCCTTGATAGTTTATAAATTGGTATTTTGTCATATCTTGCCCTGTCCAACGTCTCCCTTCATCCACTTTTCGGTTGTCTGTCCCCCAGGGAGGTAAGTGAAGATTTATAGAACAGATGATGATTTTACATTCAGCAATTCATACATATTCTGATTTAACTCATCCATTACAAGCCCCTCAATGTACCGTTGCTTATACCACTTCATCCCTGTTTCCTGTTACCATGTCCCCTTCTTCACTAACCATTCTGAACTTTGTCCTTGGGTAAATGCTACCCTTTTGATCTTAAATGGTCCATTATGCTAAGGTGGAGGTGAGTTCAGTCCTAGATTTGAAAGGTAAGGGCAAGTCCTGCTGCTCTCTATCCAGCCCATAAGCCCGGTCTCTCTAGGAATTTGAGTTCCATTCTACATTGCCCCTGCCACCTCCACCCTCATCCAGATCAGTTTTAAAAAGAAAATTTAATAAATCATTCGACTGGGGGCTCTTACAGCTCTTATAACAATCCATACATCAATTGTATCAAGCACATTTGTATATATGTTGCCACCATCATTCTCAAAATATTTTCTTTTTACTTGAACCCTTGGTATCAGCTCCTCTTTTTTCCCTCCCTCCCTCACCTGCCCACCCTGATGAACCCCTGATAAATTATTATTATTTTCATATCTTACACCGCCCACTGTCTCCCTTCACCCACCTTACTGTTGCTCATCCTCCTGGGGAGGTGGGGAGGGGGGTAGTTATACATCAATCATTATAGTCAGTTCCCCATGTCTCCCCCTTCTCCCCTCACCTTTCCCTACCCTCGTGGTATCGCTACTTCCATTACTTTTCCTGAGGAGTTTAGCTGTCCTAGATTCTGTGTGTCGAGAGCTCTTATCTGTACCAGTGTACATGCTCACGTCTAGCCAGATTTGTAAGGTGGAACTGGGGTCCTGATAATGGGAGAGAGGATGCATTAAAGAACTAGAGGAATGTTGTGTGTTTCGTCGGTGCTATGCTGCACCCTGGCTGTCTTGTTCTTTCCTTGTGACCCTTCTGTGAGGGAATGTCCAATTGTCTATAGATGGCCTTCTAATGTGATCCCTTACAGAGAATTTGGTAGTAATAGCCAGGCAACACCTCGTTATTCTGGTCTCAGGGTTGTGGAGGCTATCGTTTGTGTGGACCATTAGCAGATAGCATCATGATTGCATCTCATTGTATTAGATCTCCTCATTACTACATCTTAACTACAAACCATGACACAGCCAAGTTGATACAAAAACCTCAACTATCACATCCCCGCATTGAAAAGTAGAGCCTAGGTCCCTTCCTCTTGGATCTGGCTTCTGTGACCACTTGACCAATAGACCTCAATGGCAGTCTGTGCCAGCAAGCCTTGAGAAACAGGCCATCTTCTCCTTGTCTCTTGGGACACCTGCTCTTACAACCCAGATACATGCTGTGAGGAAATGAGAACAGCTTGTTGGTACAGAGGTCCACATCAGAGGAACCAACTTGTCACCAAGTGAGTACACCATCTTGAAAGTGATTCCCCCAGTGCCGTGCTAAGCTGTCTCCGGCTGATGCCACATGGAGCAGAGACCCGCCTCCCCCACTGATCTTGGTTCAAAAGCATCATTGCTTTAAGCCACAAAGTTCGGGGGGAGGGTGTATGTTGTACACTTCGATGGGTTACCAGAACACTCTGTCACTTGCAGCTGACCTTCATTTACATAGGAGCAGAGCCATTTTGTAGACCCGGGGTTGGCATAGCTTGTCTAGAACTAGCCAGATAGAAAGTATGTTCAGTTTTACAGGCCAGACAGTCTGCAACAACCACTCAGTTCTCCCATGGTAACTCTGAAATCAGCTCTATACAACACATAAGCATACGGGCAAGGCCATGTTCCAATCAAGCATTATTTGTAAGAACAGGTGGAGGGCCAGATTTGGCCTGGAAGCCATAGTTCACCCATCCTGCTATAAACCAAAGCTGTGTTTTCTGCCTCCTGCCAAGCCCCAGACCCCTGTTAGTCCTTGCCCTGGTTCTCATGCCATCCCAGAAGAAATGGCTGGGCCAGTTGTGGTCATTCATCATAATGTTTCCAACCAGCCAGCCAGCAAGGACATTGAAAAACTCAACTCTCCACTGTGTGTTGAACCTGAAGCCTGGCCAAAAAAACCCTCCCAAATCCTGTGGTTTCTCCCAGGGAGCCCAGACATCAAAACCATACAGAAGCTTCCTCGGGCAAATCGTTACCCCCACTTGACACTCTACTTAATAGAAAGCCTTTCCCAGAAATAAGTATATTAAAATAAGCTTTGCATTTTTTTTACATGACCTGGAATTTGATGCAAATTGATAATAAATTACCTTCCCCCTACTCATTCATTTGGGAATCACATAAACTAGTTTACAGTTATGTATTATTACATTTCACATTAATATAGCCATAGGAAGCTAGGCTTTGGAGAAATTTGCTTCCCAGCAAACCCTCAGAAATCAAGGAGGTAAAAGTGAGATTGGGTGGGATGGCTGACGTGTCTAATGTGCTAGCACTGAGAGTTGTGAGAAGCCAGGCATCAGTGCACTGCTCGAGGCCCAACTAATCCATCAACTGATCACCATTCGTCCTATTTATCTGGCCGCATTTTGACCACTTCAGGATCGTACTGCCTTCCTTCCTTCTTTCCTTCCTTTCTGCCTTTCTTCTTCTCTTCCTTCCTCTTTTATTCTTCTTTACCTTCATTCTTCTCTTCCTTCCTTCCCTCCATAACATTTTCCATAGTCATTGGCAGGACCCTTAGCAATGTATTTCCTCAGGATGGCCTTAACCAACTTAAAAAAAGCAAAAGGTTTACTATAGAATGGCAGCCCGAGAGACAGGCAAGGGGTCGAGGTGGTTAGGTAGACTCAAGGCCGAATGTCTAAGCACACCTTCACATCTACAACTTAAGTTCCATAGAGACTTCTGTTTCACTGAACACATACACTAGGGGATGCTTCAAAACATCTGAACACTCACGAAGATATCACTGAAGATAGAGCACCATTTCAAAGTGAGGTGAAGAAACCAGATGGTGCCCAGCTTTCAGAAAGTATAGTGTCTGTGATCTTAAAAGCTTGTCTTAAAACAAGCAGCCATCTAAGTGAGGAATCAACTAAGTCCACATGGAAGTAGCACGCCAGCCTCTGTGATCCAAGGATTGTAGATCATAAAATCCAATCTGAAAGGAGGGAATGGTATCAGAGCTTAAAGTTTGAGCACCTGGTTTACAAAAGGCCATGGATGACAGGGAATGGCCAAAATCCATTTGCAGAGTCCACACATGGATCAAGTTCCCAGTGAATTCCCTCTGAACATAATCCAGCTATTAGACTGAGAGCACTGTACAGTTGATTATGACAGATGTAGTTAGGTTAAAATATAATACTTTATCACTTGATCTCCCTTTGAACCCATTTTAAGGTTGCTTCCATTTTAATATTTTCTGGGTTTTTTTATTGAGTTTCTTCTGTTTTGTATTGTCATTGTTGTTGGGTTGTTTCTTTGCTTCCTGGTTATATTGTATTTTATATGACTTTCTGCATATGAAATCCAGGGTAGATAAATCTATAGAGACAGTCACTGGATTAATAATTACCTAAGGGCATGGCTGGGGAGAACGGGGGTGGGGGTGGATAGGGAGCTAACAGTAATGAGTATGAAAAGAAAATGTTCTGGAATTGATTGTGGTGATTCTTGCACAACTCTTCTTAATATGATTGAACGATAGAATTGCATGATATGTGAAATCTATGCCAATAAAACTTTTTTTAAGAGTGTGAACAAACAGAAAGAAAAGAGCATGGAATTTTCCCACGACTTTTTGGAAGCTCCCTAGAATTAACCTCTATTTCCCCTGGAGACATCAGGAAACCACAGAAGAGGAATTCTGTACAAAGACAAGTCCACACAGGCAGAGACCATGGGAGAGGTGAGGAGGCAGGAAAATGGCAGAATGTGGAAAAGAGGTGAAGGCATAGTTACTAACTTAGCAACCTTGAGAAAGTTGCTAAGCCAGGGTGGCATGGGTGGGGGTGGGGCGGAGCCGCAGAAGCCCTTTGCCATGTGGAATTTCTCAGATCGATCTTCGTGGGCACAAACCTCTTAATGCTCTTCCATATTGCATTTCTTTCATTTCTTGTCCTGAGGAGAGCATCCCAAGTTGGAAATCCCTTCCCCTTATCACTTTGAAGGCATTTCTCCATGGTCTTTCAGCATCTAGTTGCTGCGGAGCATTCTAACACAATTCTGATTCTTCATCTTTATTTATGCCATCCTTTTTCTTTTCTTACCTCTGGAAGCTGTTTGCGTCTGCGCTTTGTGAACTCTCCCGGCAGCGGTTGCACAGCAGGTGCGGGGGAAAAGAAAATCAGCCCTGATGAGAGTAGACCAGGAGAACTCCAAAAGCCATGTCTCAAAGAAGATGGAATGAATAGGCGATTTTTCGCGTGCTTGACTTTATTAACAAGAGATTTCGACACCGAGTGATGTTCTGGGGATGAGGTAAAAATTGGCACAGAGAATAATGTAGCAGCTAACAATTGCTGTGCAGTGAACCACTCAAAAAAAATGTGGTTGCAGTCACCACTTCATGGAGGTCACAGCACTGAGGGTCAGTCACTCGGGATGGAGTAAGCAGGGTGACTCTTGCTGGCCTTGCCTGAGGTCACGCACACAGCTGCAGCTATTTGGTTGTCCGGTTGGGGTTGGACGGCCCAAGATGTCCTCAGGCACATCTCGGTCGGTGGTTGGGAAATTCTGGTTTTCCTCCACGTGGTCTCACTGACAGAATAGCTTAGGGTCGTTCACATCATGGCTTCAGGGTGCAAACTGCATCCTATTTGCTAGTATCAGTTGTAGGCTAAATAATGATCCGCTATATATGTCTCTAAAGTCAGCAGGTTAAAATCACCAGCCGGTCCTCGGGAGAAAGATGGGGTTTTCCATTCCCGTAAAGAGTTACAGCCTTGGAAATCCACAGGAGCAGTTCTACCCTGTCCTGTAGAATAGATAGGAGTCGGAATCAACTCCATGGCAATGAGTTTATTTAGGGAAATATGTTCCTATGAAGCCCCATTAGCCTAGTGCGTTACCTGTTGGACTGCTCACTGAAAGGTCAGCAATTCGAACCCACCAGCTACTCCAAGAGAGAAAGATGAGGCTGTTTGCACCTGTAAAGGTTTACAGACTCAGAAACCCTACATAGGGTCCCTATGAGTTGGAATCAACTGGACGGCACTCCGTTCAGTTTGAGTTTGGATATATGCCTCTGTGAGGCTGGGTTGTCAAGAGAAACAAAACCAGTGGCACGCTATCTGTGTAAGAAGGAACTTTCTATTAAGAAGTAACTTAACAGCAAGAAAGCATCCCAGCCCAGTCCATCTCAAGTCTGAGGGTCCAATGCTAGCCAGCGCTCTCTTCAAACTCATGTAACCAAATGCCTATGTCACAGAAAGGTGCAGCAGGATGCAGGGAGTCCACAGGCTGGTGGATACAGAATCACATGGATCCTAAGGTCAATGGAAACTTGGCAGGGCACCAACAGCTCAGATGTTGGCTCCCACAGTCAACTATCCACACATAGGGCTGCCCCTGGAGGCAGACACCAGGTCCCAGCAAGGATGAAGGTGAAGGGCAAGAGATAGAGAAGTTCCAAGTTTCTCACTTATCAAAAGTCCCCCCCCCAAAAAAGAGGCATCACCAGTCTACCATCTGACTGATTGGCTGGAATCCATGCCCACCTCTACACAGGAACCATCAAGTTGACATAAAATTTAACTGCCTCAGATCCCTAGTGGCATAGTAGGTTAAGTGTTGGGCTGCTAACCACAAAGTCGAAGGTTCAAACTCACCAGCCATTCCTCAAGAGGAAGATGAGGCTGTGTGCTCCTATAGAGATTTGTATCTTTGGAAACCCTATATGTAGGATTGCTACGGCTCAGAATTGACTCAGTAGCAATGGGTTTGTGTTTGGTTTTACTTGAGTTTGGTTTTATATATGCCTTAGGAGCCTTAAAGAGCCCTGTTAGTATAGTGGGTTACACATTTGGGCTGTTAATCACAAGGTCATTAGTTCAAACCCACCAGCTGCTCTATGTGAGCGAGATGAGGCTTTCTAATCCTGTAATGATTTACAGTCCACAGGGACAGTTCTACCCTGAGTCAGCAATGACTTGATGGCAGTGAGTGTGAGGGAAGGAGCCCTAATAGTGCAGTGGTTAAAGCGCTTGGATGCAAGCCAACAAGGGGCAGTTGGGAGCTACCAGCCACTCTGAGGGAGAGAGACGAGGCAGTCTGCTTCCATAAAGATTACAGCCTTAGAAGCTCTCAGAGGCCAGTTCGACTCTCTCCTGTGGGGTCTTTGTGACTCAGAATTCACTCAACAGCGGTGGGATTGGGGCTGGGGTTTATATTGCAAAGAAGTGTGTCTTCAGGGAAGATTTTTTTTTTGTGGCCTATTATTCTTGCAAATCACCTCCACAGCAAATAAGAGACAAAACAGGAGTCTGCATGGCTCCGTGATGAATATGGTCGACATAATCACAATAATGTGAACCCCGGAAGCGTCCTGAGCTACATTAGAACACATGAATGCTAAGGGAACGTAAGACGGAGGAGCGTGAGCAGAGGTGAGGGTGATGAAAGAGAATGGAATACTCAGCGTCTCGCATACAAAATCATCAAGGGATGAGAAGGTGCCAGGCTGAGTGTGGTGGTGTTGGAGTTGTTCTTACATACAGCAACCCCTTGAATGCAGGGAAGAAATATTCCATCGCGCTTTCAAGGCTGTGGCCTTTTGCAAGCTGATCCCAGGCTTTACTTCCACGGGGAAGCCAACCTCCTGGCTTCAATGCCAACCTATTGGCGAGTAAGGGTCTGACACTTAATCATTTGTTCCACCCATACGTATCTTATTTAGAATCAAAACTCACTGCCATCAAGTCAATTCCACTCATAGCAAGCCTTGGCAGCATAGTGGGCTCCACAGTGGGCTGCTAATCATAAGATCAGCAGTTCAAACCCACCAGCCCCACTACACAGGAGCATAATGAGGCTTTCTGTTCCCATTAAGGACGTACAATCTCAGAAACCCACAGGGGAGGTTCTAGTATAGGGTCAATATGAGTATTTAGAACTAGTGAGGTAAGTTAATTTCCAATGAGATGGCCAAAAAGTGGGAGTGGGGTTGCCAGAGATTTCAGTTTGTTCGCTGAATGTGTCATATTAATGCTATATGCCAACTTAGCTAGGTTCTGATTCTCAGTATTGTATGGCTGTCCTTCATTTTGTGAGCAGATATAATTATCCTCCATTGTGTGGTATTATGTAATTATCCTCCACTTTAGGTGTTATAAACCCTGATCACTATGTGTTACTAGGAGCTCAGGTGACATAATGGCTTACATATTGGGCTACTAACCACAAAGTCAGTAGTTTGAACCCACCAGGTACTCTGCAGGTGAAAAATGAGATTGTCTGCTCCCTTAGTGGGAGCCCTGGTAGTGTAGTGGGTACAAATTGGGCTGCAATCTGCATGGTCAGCAGTTTGAAAACACCAGCAGCTCCAAGGGAGAAGAGACTGGGCTTTCTACTCCCCTGTAAATAGTTACGGTCTTGGAAACCCACAGAGAGGTCAGCATTGACTCAACAGCAGTGGGTTTGTTTGAGTTTATTTCTGCTCCCTTAAAGATCTACAGACTTGGGCCATCCTAAGGAGTAGTTGTACTCGGTTCTATCCGGTTGCTCTGAGTCAAAATCAACTCAATGGCAGTGGGCTTGGGATTTATCTGTTAAGGAGGTAGGATGAGTGTGGGGGTATATCTTGAGTCACATAGCTGTCTAAAAAGGCATGACTGAAGTCACCCCATAACTCTGATATAAAGGGAGTTTCCTTGACAGTGTGACCTATCTCCCCTTGCTCTAGATCCAGCAGCAGCAGCAGCAGCATCTGACCTCCAGTTCTTTGGAGCTGCAGTGGCATCTGACCTGTGGGCTCTGTGGTTCATCGGTTTCTGCAGCCCTGTGAGCCAGCAACCCAAAGTCTGCCCTGCCGATTGTGGGCTTGCCCATCCCTGTGACCATGTGAGCCAGAAGAAGCTTCTCTCAGGATGGAGGGAACAAACCTAGGCAATGGGCTGCTAAATGAAAAGTCAGCGGTTCAAACCCACTGCACACTCTGTTGGAGAAAGATGAGACTGCTTGCTCCTTTTGAGAGTTAGCGATTATGTCAACTAAACCCTGGTGGAAGGGTAGGGGCAGAGCTCAACCTATCCGTTGTGTTGCAGCCTGATGACACCCCCATGGCATCATAAGCCTTTTTGTAAAAGACAGAGAAACTAAGCAGACTCGAATTGTCTTTGGCCCTTCACCTTCTCCCGGAGCTGGCTCTTGTGTCTAGTTCCTTGATATCCTGTTGCATCTCCTGCCAAGTCCAGGAGTCTTCCACGGACTACCAACAGTGGATCCATTTGGCCGATTTCAGACCTCTGCATCCACCAGCCTGTACCCCTCACTGCCTCAGCTTCATCATACTGCTTCTTGTCCATCCACGTCCATGAGCCAGGAGAAGCCTAACTTGAACCAGACTGGCCTTATCTATAGCTACAACTGTGCCAGCCATTTCTTGATATCAGTCGCTTTCTGTACAAAAGCACATACACGAATCAGTGGCTTTGCTTCTCTGGAGAACCCCACCTAAGGCACTCCTGTAAAGATTAACAGTCTGAGAACCCCTCTGTAGGGTGGTTAAGAGCCAGAATCGACGCTAGGGCAGTATATTTGGTTGGGTTTTTCCATACACATATGTATGTCCGCACGTCACTGGTTTTGCTTCTCTAGAGAACCCAGCCCAAGACACTCACATAAAGGCTTGTAGAACTATTTCACTGTTTCCACTCTGTGTTGGACAAAAATAGAAACTGGGTCTTTTGAAAGGAAGGTGCACTACCACTCTTGTATAACAATACCATCTCTCATTTACAACCCACACTCCGTGCTAAAAGCTATGTTTCTCCCCTCACTAATAAACAAGTGAAAATAAATTTAAAAAGCACCATGACATGCAAATGCATGCAGATCAAATGAAAAGACCTCAAGTAGAAGGGAAGATTCCAAGCTCTTTAGCCTAGAGGCTGCCAAAAGGTCACCATAATGTTAACAGGCGTTTGCCTGGTAGTTATAACAGTAATTTATAGCCTGCACATTTCCACCCATGTGAGAGAATGACCCTCCATTTTACTACATGCTGTATTAATGTCAATCAATATATGTTTGAGGGCTTTATACATTATGGGTAATAATGCTGGAGTCTTGCAAGCAATTCCTCTTGGGGGAGCTACTCAAAATTCTGCAGGAAAGAGCTGGTCAACCCAGCCCTGGCTGGCCCAGCTCTCATTGGTCACAGTACATATTAATGGACTCTGCTATGCAAATGAGCCTGGCTTACTCCCAGGCTGAAAACAGGAAATGCCCTGGAGGTGAAGCCATTTGAAAAGGGGAAGTCTGCACTTGTCTGCTCAGGAAGGAAGCTGGGTGAACAGGAGACATACTCCTGGACCACGGTTCCGAGCTGATATCAGCCAGGGAACTTGGACCAAGTCACCGAGTTATTTTATACCCCAGTGTAAAGTAACTTCTTTCCACTGGGCACACTAATTACCTTGGTTGGCCACTGTTTTGAGAGCTAGGGTAACTATGTACTCTATGTTCACTTTTTATATTATGATTTCATTTTCTCCTGGTAGCAAATTCAATGATTGGGCCTGACTCTTCACCTTTTCTTGTATCTACACCTTTGGTCCATTCCACCACCTCTAACTTGATTTGGACCTTGGCTATATGACTTGCTTTGGTCCATGAAATGTAGCCAAAGGTGATGGTGTGCCTTGTGAGCTTAGGCCTTAGAAGCCTCCCTTATTTCTGCTTGCCTTCTTGTACCTCTGCCATTGTCATCAGAAGAACATTCTTCAACTCTTCTCCTGATGAGAGACATGTAGAGCAAACCTGAACCCCACTTGGAGCTGAGGGCCAAGCCCAGCTGGATACCAGTTGTGATAGTTAGGCTTTTTGTGTGCCAACATGACAACCGTAATAAGATATGGGTGGAGTCTAGTCTGTCAATCAGGTCAAAGCCTGATGGTGCCTCCTTGTGGACGTGGCCTCATAAAGAGGATCCCGGGAACTTCCCTCTCTCTCTCTTTTTGCCTTCACCTTCCTATTGACACCACATGGAAACCTGAGAGAGCCCTGGAGATAGGACCACTGCCACTGGATCCACAAGACTTTGCACCCACCGGCTAGTAATCTTCCTGCATTCTGCATCATTGCATGTGGCTGTGTGAGTCCGAAGAGGGATTTCTGGACTAGTATCAGACTTATGGACTTGATCTGGACTGGGCTGGGATGTTTGCTTGATATGTAATTACTTCTTGATATAAAGCTCTCTCTTACATATAAATGAGTGTCCCTGGATTTGTCTTTCTAGTAAACCTGACCTAACACACCAGTGTAGATCAAAAGAGCCATACCAACCAGCATGAGTACAACACATGAGTACATACATGAGTACAACACGTACAGCCAATACATACACAAATATGAGCAAAATAAATGCTTATTTGTGCCACTGAGAATTTTTGGTTTATTTTTACATGGCAATAGCTGACTTATAGAGCCTCTTGGAAAGCACATGGCCAAATCAAGCAGCTATAAGGACAAAAAGACCAGGAACTGGAAGGGGAGGAAGTCTGTTAGCCCACCTGGAGACAGTTGCCGAAAGTACCTACAGTGAGTGATGTGATTGTAGACTCAAGAGATCCTGTGTGATAAGAGGAGCTGTGGTGGTGGTGGTGGTGGTGGTGGTGGTGGTATAGTGGTGTAGTGGTTACGCATTGAGCTGTGATCCACAAGGTCAACAGTTCAAAACCACCAGCCACTCCAGTGAAGAAAGGCCAAACTTTCCACTCCTGTAAAGAGTTACAGGGGCAGTTCACCCTTGTCCAATAAGGTCCCTATGAGTCAGAATTGACTCAATGGCAGTGAGTGAAGAAGAGTCACAGTCTCAGAACCCCACAGAGGCAATTCTACTCTGCTGGGGAGTCTCTATGAGTCAGAATCACTATAGATAGGGCCCCTGTGAGTTTGGTGTGCTGAGAAATCCAGAGGGCTACCCAAATTCTAAGGTGAGGGAATTACTACTCCATAAACAGATGGCTTTATGTATTTCTAAATATTTACATTTTTTGATTTCTTCTTCTTTTTCTCAGCTTATGTGCAGGCCTGCCCACTTGGCTAAAGGAGAAGGAGAAGGGTGCCTGTCCACAATAGACCTGGAGAGGAAGCGGAGCAGTGACCCTCTGGGAGGCAGCCACAGTCAGGACATGAGGAGAAAAAGCTTGCTGATGAGGAAAAGGCCAAAATCTAGGCAAAGGAAATGAGCAGGGGACACAGATGGCTATTCTTGCCTGGAATTGTTTCTCCTCTAAGACCGTCCTTTTGCATCCACTGGAGCACTCCCTGCAGTGTTATGTTTCAGCCCGCAATTCTTATAGACAGCCAAATTGACTCAGGTTTGAATTGTAAGTGTGGTGTGCATCATAGTTGTTCCACTAGACCTTGCGCTCCTTGAGTGCAAGACTTCCGTACTTTTCTGTGAGTCCTCTGTGTCTCTCTAGCACGGGGCCTGACTCGTGTTTCTTGGATGGATGGATGGATGGATGGATGGATGGATGGATGGATGGATGGGTGGATGGATGGATGAATTCCCAATTCTTAGAATTTGTGTCACTTGAAAGACTAATGTGTATCTGAAAGCTATATTTTCAGTGGCCTATGCATGCAAAAGCTAGACCATGCCCAAGGAAGAGCCGAGACAAACTGGTGCATTTGAATGATGGGGTTAATGAAGAACACTGAAAGGACCATGGACCGCCAGAAGAACCAATAGATGTGTCTTGGAAGAAGAACAGCCAGAAAGCTCCTTAGAAGCAAGGATGAAGACGTCACCTCATAGACGTTGGACATGTTATTAGGAGAGATCGGTCCTCAGAAAAGCATATAATATTTGGTAAAATAGAGGATCCGTGAAAAAAGAGTAACACGAATTGACCAACTATATGGACTCAAAGAGAGCAGCGATTGGGAGGAGGGTGCAGGACCAGGGAGTGTCTCATTTTGTTGTGCACAGGGTCACTATGAGGTGGAGCCCATTGGAAGGCACGTCACAAAAATAACAATAACCCTAAATAGACTAGAGAGGGTTTTTTGTTCATTTGATTTTTTGGCTTGATGAGCATTCCATTGTATTGAATAAGGGCATCATCTAAAGTTCTTTAAATCCCTTGGTCTATTGTACTGGTCCATACTCAAATAGCTTTATCTTCATTGCTTAATGAGTCCTGGTGCCAGAGAGGTTGCGTGCTGGACTGCCAATGGCAAGGTTAGCAGTTGGAACCCACCAGCTGCTCCCCAGGAGAAAGGCGAGACTGTCTGCTCCCAGAACTGCTCCCAGTTCTATAGGGCTGTCCTATAGGGCCGCTATGAGCCAGCATCAATTCAATGGCATTTCTTCCACTAGCTACAGTACCTAACAGGACTCATTTCAAACAAGTTCTCTGCCATCTAGGACCTTATACTGTAATAAAATACGAATGCAGTCTCAAAATTGCAACAGTATTCATCCCTTTGATTGCATGTCATTTCTTAATCTTGCTAATTCACATTTTTTTGGTAGTCCAAATGCTAAGGGGTCTATTGGTGCAGGTAGGCTACAACGGCGAGCCAGACAGCCGGATGGCTTCAGAAAAGCAACTTCTCTGCCCGATGATCACAGAATACACTGGAACCTCAGTCGGCCCACTCTCAGTGGGGAGCGTGGGGTCCAAAGAGGCTGGAAAACTCACACACTGAGCACAGGGAAACTCACATCAGTCATCAAAGGAAGAGGGGGTTTTCCAAGAAGCAGTTGCCTCTGAAGATTGCCCCTTACTGGAGCACTTCTGACCCCTCTGGTGCCCACGACTTCCCTCGCCACCACCTGGCTCCTGCCTCCTGCCTCCCCTCTCAACAGTCTCAGCCTCCCTCTTGCCGGCCCACCCTAGCCAGCCCCTCTCTCTGACTCCAGTTCATAAGCCCTGGGCCTGCTGCAACCCAGGAAAGTCTCCTCCCAAGCCCAGGGCTGCCCACTGGAAGACTCCAGAGACTTCTCTGGAATGTTCAGGAGCTGCTGATGGCAGAGAAGCAAAATGTGGCTGCAGACGGGCCCTTATTTCTGTTCATTGATTTCAATTTGGTGTGTGGTCGTTTCCTGCACTCCCATTGGCCTGAGTGCTGAGGCAGGGATGGGGGGCAGGGGGAGGGGGGCAGTCAGCTAGCGGCAGGGTGGGCCCCGGGTGCTCTTCAAGATGCTCCTGAGGGGAGCTCTGGGGGCCCCAGGGCAGCGCAGTCCTTCTTTGCAGGGCCGTGAATTAGCCTGCCATGCAGCGACGTTAATATGTGGGCCGGTGCCCGGCAAACGGGAAGCCGTTCCGAAGCCACAGGCTTCTCCTGAATTAAATATTTACTCATTTCATGCGTCTCCCTCTGTCCGCAGAGAATCCAGCTCAAAGGAAATCACAAAGGAGGGCAGGCCTGTGAGCTGCACAAAAATACTTACCCTGCAATTATGGGAATATTGGGCCTTACAATGAATGCCAGGCCTGTGGAACTTGGAGAGGGTCCAGAGAAAAGTCCCAGAAATGATGAAGAGGCAGAAAGATAAAGCTGGTCGGGAAAGCTCCAGAGGTGGGGCTGGTTTTCAATGGAACAGATCTCCGGAGTGGCTTAATTATAGTCTCCAACACATTCCTGGGGTG
Source organism: Echinops telfairi (assembly GCF_000313985.2). NCBI lineage: Eukaryota > Metazoa > Chordata > Mammalia > Afrosoricida > Tenrecidae > Echinops > Echinops telfairi. The sequence continues at coordinate 3,389,515 of NW_022103923.1, forward strand.
GGAAATGGCCACTCGGAAGGGATGGGGTGGGGGGTGTCTCCAGTTCTACTGGGGACGCGGGTAACCTCTGCCCATCAGACCGGCCACCTCTTGTTTCCACATTCTTAGATCTCGCTATTAAGAAAAAACCATATCAAGTGCTCACCCCTTAATGAGGTCGTTAATTTAATTGGAATGTATATAAATATATTATTGTACTAATATTCTCTTTATTCTAAAACGCATGCCTCCTCAAAGTGTTGCCCTCCCCCCCCACCTCCACCCCATCCCCCAAATCAGTGCCAACTCACAAGGACCCTCATAGGCCACGGAGCAAGACATGACTCTTGAGCCTGCTCTGGTGTCACAACTCGATTGGTGCAACCACTGTGTCATTTGAAGTTCCTTCCAACCTGCTGTGGTGGGTTTCGAGATGCGCTGCTAACAACAAGTTCGGCAGTTCAAACCCCACAGCTGCTCCTACAGAGAAAGATGAGGCAGTCTGCTCCCATAAAGATTGACAGCCTCAGAAACCCTGCGGGGCAGTTCTACTCTGTCCTCCCGCGTTACCCAGAGTCAGTGTGGACTTGATGGCAGTAGGTTTGGGATCCAACCTGTCCTTGCCCAGCATGGCATCGAGCAATATTCTGTGGTGATCCCTAGGGTGTTCCTTGGCAAGTTGTCAGAAGTAGATGTCCAGGCCTTTCTTCCTAGTTTGGAGTCTCTCTTAATCTGAAAGTTGGGCTGAAACATGTCCACCAAGGGTGACCCTGCTAGTATTTGAAATGCTGGTGGCAAAGCTTCCAGCATCACAGCAACACATGACAACCAACAGACGGGTGGGAGGATACAAAACCAGCAAGTGTTGAGGGAGCCCCGGTGGTGTAGTGGTGATGTGTTGGGCTGCTAAATGCAAGGTCAGCAGTTTGAAACCACCAGTCACTACAAGGGGAAAAGAAGAGGCTTTCTACTCCTGTAAAGAGTTGGGGCCGGTTCTCTGTGGCAGTGAGTTTGGTTTTGAGTTTGACCAGGTAAGCTGTTAGATGCTTTGGAGTCTGTTCTGTCTCATACCGATCCTACCGACATGCACTAGAGCGAAACCCTGCCGGGTCCTGCACGTCCTCACAATTGTGCTATGTTCCAGCCACGGCATCCACCCATCTGGTCAAGGCCCTTCCTCTTTTGGGCTGCCCTTCTACTTGACCCAGCACGATGTCCTTCTCCAGGGACTGGTCTCTCCCGACAGCACGGCCTCCTTGCTTGTAAGGAGCATTCGGGTCGTACTCCTTTCAAGACAGATCCATTTGTCCTTTTCGCAGTCCGGGATACTTTCAAAATTCTTCTCCAGCTCCCCCATTCCAATGCAGCCATTCTTCTTGGGGCTTCCTTATTCAATGTCCACTTTCACATGCAGATGAGACCATGGAAATACCATGGCTTCAGGCAGGCCCACCTTAGTCCTCAAAGCAACCTCCTTAACCACTTTAGCCAGAAAGACCAAACTGTGCTTCACACCTCAGTGGTTCACTCAGCGCTTCACTTGCTGCCACGCCCTACTTCAGAATCTACTGTCTGGGCAGAAAATATTCCCAGCCAGCAGGCTGTCACAAGGGTGGGGACCTTGCCATAGCTTTCATGTGTCAGCCATGCATCTCCAGGGCGCAGAAGGGTGACTGCTACAGGTTGGGATTCCCAGAAGCACATCCTGACGGAAGATGCATGGGCAAAGGATTTACGAAGGACTTGCCTCCAGGAAAATTGGACGGGGGGGG
>NW_022103923.1:3391365-3395264 GCF_000313985.2 Echinops telfairi
GGTGGTGGAGCCAGGCAGGGAAGCCAAAAAGGGCAAGCAAGATGCTGTTCTGGGGGAAATCCCTGCAGGGGACGGATTCAGCCTGGCCCTGCAGGGAGCTCTAGGAAACAGGCTCCGTCTCAAGAGTAGGACTGAGCTAAGACAAGAAGCAGTCCCTGGGTGGCATAGATGGTTAACGTGCTTGAGTGCTAGGTGAATGGCTGGAGGTCTGGAAGAGAGGCACCTTGGAAGAAAGGCCTGGTGATCTATTTCTGAACTCTCCACCATTGAAACCCTCTGGAGCAGAGTTCTACTCGGACACACATGGGAGCGCCATCAGCTGGAATTGACATGATGGTGACTGAAGAGCCCAGGTGGTGTAGTGGGCCAGCAGTTGGACTCTACCAGGCACTCTGCAGGAGAAAGGCAGGGCGCTCTACTCCCAGTCCCAGTCTCAGAACCTCCCAGGGGCAGTTCTGCCCTGTCCTCGAGGGTCGCCACCAGTCAGACTCGACGAGATGGCAGTGAATTTTAGTTAGTAGACGGAGCCCTGGTGTGGTAGCAGGTTACAAGGAACCACAGGGTCAGCACTTTGAACCCACCAGCTGCTCCTCAGAAGAAAGATGAGGCTGTCTGCTCCAGTAAAGAGTGCCGGTCTCAGAAACCCTAGGGAGCCGTGCTCGTGCGTCCTAACGGGTCACTATGAGTTGGAATCAGCTCAGTGGCAGTGGGTTTTGTCTAGAACTGGTAAGGCAAGAGAGCTAGGCTTCTATGGTCCCAGACTTCCAGGCCTGGGTTAACGTAGGTTTCAGGGCAGGGAGGGAAGGAGGGAGGAGTGGTGCCGACCAAGTAGCTCCCGAAGCCTAAAGTCTATTTCTGTGAAAGAGCCACCAGTACTGACAAGAGAACACATTCTGAAGGGGTGGGGGGGTGGGGGTTAAACTCTCTGCAATCAAGTCAATTCCAACTCAGAGACCCAAAGGACAAGGTAGAACTGCCCTGTGGGTTTTGAGATGGTAACTCTTCACCGAAGTAGAAAACCTCATCTTTCTCCCTGAGAGCAACTGGTGGCTTCAGGCTGCTGACCTTGTGGGGCCGTAGCCCAATGCCTAATCCATGGTGCCACCAGGGCTCCTTCTGAAGGGAGGTGGAGGTCAAAAGTGAGACAAAGTCACCCAAAGAGATCTTGGAGAACGCCGGCACCCTTCACTATGCTAACCCACTCGATGTATACATTCACCTAGCGTTTGCTTGCTGACTGATTGACTGACTGACTGACTGACTTGGGTGATTTTTGCTCTTGTGGTTGTTACCTGCCACTGAGACAGCCCCCCAGCTCATGGACAACAGAATGAAACACTGCCCAGCCCTGGGCCATCCATATGATGGACTTAGGATCAGACCATTGCGGCCCCTAGGGGGTTCATTGGCTTGGCTGACTTTCTGAGTAAGTCCTTGCCTCTTGTGAAGTACCATGGAGTCAGTCCCGGTCCATAGCAACCCTACCCATAACACAACGCAAGACTGCCTAGTCCTGCGACACCCTCACAACTCTTCCTCTGTTTGAGCCCATCCTTGCAGCCCTGTGTCCGTCCATCTCGCTGCGGGTTTCCCTCTTTTCCGCTGCCCCTCTACTTGAGCAGACAGGGCGTCCTTCGCTAAGGACTGGTCTCTCCTGACCACATGGGCAAAGGATGCCCAGCGAAGTCTCGCCACCCTGGCCTCTAAGGAGGACTCTGGCTGTACTTCTGTCAAGTCCGACCCGTCTGTCCTCTTAGCGGTGCATGCATGGTACGTTTCAATATTCTTTTCCAGGGCCTTAACACCTGAATTCAGACGCATCGATTCTTCTTCGGTCTTCATTACTCATTGCCCCACTTTCGTGTGCGGATGAGGTGACTGAAAATATCATGGATTGGGTCGGGCAGCCCTTAGGCCACAAAGTGCTATCCTTGATACATTAAAGAGGTCTTAGGCAACAGATTGGCCCAACACAATACGTAGTTTGCTCTCTTGACTGCTGCTTCCATGAGCATTGATTGTGGAACCCAGCAAGATGAAATCCTCGACAACTTCATCCGTGTCTCGGTTTCTCGTGCTCGTTAAGAGAGCCACCGGATGGGTGGAAACTGCCAACCTTTCCGTTAGCAGCTGAGCGCTTAAGCACTGTGCCACCAGGGCTCCTTGGAGGAGAAGGAGGCGCCCGATTCCCTTGCCAGGCCTGGACTGCAGAGAAAGTCATCCTCACCTCTGTGTGCGGTGGCCCTCAGGCATCCACTTGGTAAAACACCAGCAAAGACAAAGGCCCACGCAGGAGGGGGGTGACCCTGACAGCCTGAGGGGAGCCCGCCCTTTCCAAAAGCATTTCTCTCTTAGCTTGGCTGAGCAGCAGTAACTTGCTGCCCCTGGACATTTGGGCCAAGGACCGAATGTCCCATTTGCCAGCTCATGCTGTGTCCGTGTGACCTTGGGCAGAGTTTGGCTTCTCTCTGCTCGGCTAGTGATGCATTCATTAAAACGAGGAGGGCTGTGTTTGCTTCCTGCCGGCTGCGCAGATCAATCCGCTGCTTCTGGAGAACCAGGGGGGCTGGCAGAAAAACAGAAATGACCAGGACCGGTGGGGGAGGGGGACTTGTCTCCTGTGATTTGGATGACAATGTAGCCACCCAGCAGTGGAGTGGACTTACTCCACCTCTGTGGCTAGGCTAGAAACACCATGGGTGTTTCCCTCCGTGCCCCCCCTCCCACCGCCACCCAGGCCCTTGGAGTCTCAGACAGATCACTGTTACCATTTTGCCATTCTCACCGCTTTCTTTAATAAAGGGCTCTATTTAATCCTCCGAATGGCTGAGGACTTGAGAGCAGGTGGATGTGGGTGGATTCAGAGGCCACCGGATTTCTGAGACACCAGCCAGTGATCAAATTTATATTTTGCTGCCCCGACTGCCTTTTAGGTGATGCTTATGTTTCATGTTAAATAGAATTCTCTTTGGCTTCTCTGGCCGCCTGGGGCCTACTTCTGCTCAGTCTTAGAGTGGTGCACTGGGGAGGGGGGGTCCACCTCGCCATGTGGCCTCTGGGGTCGATTCATTTTTCTCCCAATGCCTTAATGAGTGATGACTTCTAGAAACAATCAGATCGGCTGTGTGGGAGACTCCGCTCCATCATTACGACAGCCGGATACGTCCCAGGCACCATTTTTCAAACCCAATGTTTTCATCACACAGATATGACTTGATTAAACCTTGGTGATATCGCATTGGGATATTCGAAAATAGCCTTAAGTGACCAGCGTGTGGGTCTTGTTTCTGATAATTACATTACTGGCTCATGAGGGAACTTTCCCATTGGGCATTTCAGAACACAGTCTCTGAAGTCAGAGGGCCGAAGTTCAAATCCCAGCTCTACCCCATCCTGCTGCAACCCTTTGCTCAAGTTATTCAAGCTCTCGGTGCCTCAGTTCCCTCATCGATAAACAAGAGATGATACTAATAAGAATATTTACTGCCTTGGACTGTCATGAGGGTTAAAAGAGTTAATGTGCAGAAAGCACTTAGAACAGATCACAGATTCTAGAAAGGGTTGTTATTAAGATGATTGTTATTTGCTCCTCACCACAGAACTGAAACTCAAACACAGGGCCACAGAATAGAACTGCCCCTGTGGGTTTCTGAGATCGGAAATCTTTATGGGAGCAGAACATCTCGTCTTTCTCCCACAGAGCAGCCAATGGGTTTGAACCACTGACTGTGTGATTAGTGGTAGCAGCTCGGTGATAAGAGCCCTGGTGGCACAATGGTTATATGTTCCAACTATGGGCTCCATCGTAACAAATATGAGGCAGGACCGAGCAGGGTTTTGTTCTGTTAAGCAGAGATTCACTGTGAGTCTGAGCTGACTCAATGACACCTGGCAACAAT
>NW_022103923.1:3396172-3398107 GCF_000313985.2 Echinops telfairi
GATCCGCAATCAATGCACATGGAAGCAGCAGTCAAGAGATCAAAAGATGCATTGCATTAGGTAACTCTGCTGCACAAGACCGCTTTAGAGTCCTGACAAGCAAGGGTATGGCTTTGAGGACTAAGGTGCACCTGACCCAAGTCATGGCAGTTTTGATTGTCTCATGTGCATGGGGAAGTTGGTCATTGAATACAAAAGACGGAAGAAACCATGATGCATTTGAATTGCAGTGCTGGGGAAGACTATCGAAAGTACCATGGACTGTTAAGAGGGCAAACCAATCTGTCTTGGAAGAAGTATGGCCAGAGTGCTTCTCAGAGGCAAGGATGGTATGATTCCGTCTTACGAGAGACCAGTCCCTGGAGGAGGCCATCGTGTTTGGTAAAGTAGAGGGGCGGTGAAGAAGAGGAAGTTCCTCAACAAGGTGCAGGACTGAGCAGTGTTTTGTTCAGTCGTGCATAACGTCTCTGTGGGTCAGAACCCACTCGATGGAACCTAAGAACAATGCCTGTCACATCTGTTGATCTTTCGTTGGCCCAAACAAATCACATAGCCAAGCAACATGAAGTAGTCTAATAGAAGAGGCTGCAAAGCCACTTTCGGAGAGTTGGGTAAGCTAGTATTGGAACAATGATGCAATCTACCATGGGCAAGACCTCAAAAGGAAAATGATGCCCATTAGGGGAACACTGGAGGCCGTGGTGGGTCACTAGTTAGAATTCCTTCACGTTCCAGGTGGGAGGCCAGGTTTGATTAGGGGGCCAATGTACCTCATGTACAGCCACCACTTGTATGCCCTATGGTGCCGAACGATTGTGAGTAGATCTTCAAGATGAAGACAAAGGAGAAAGAAATGCCTGGTGATCTGCTTCGGAAAATCAGCTAATGAAAAAGCACAGGGCATCACGATGACATCTGATCCCACGGGGTCTGGGATCGCTGGGAGTCTGGGGCGAACTCCCCGGCAGCTCAGACCAGCAAGAACGTACAAACCCCAACAAGTGATCCATGACACAGGCTGTGGCCACTATACTTATTAGGTACGAGACAGAAGTCCCTTTTCCTTAAGTCAAAGGAGAATGCATTTGTTAGGTAACTGGGTAGGCTGGCGGTTAATTGAATTCTGGTTTGATGATATCCAGAGGCTCGCATGATGTTGTCAGGGTTTTTTATCACTCTGTCTCTAACGTTCAGCTCTGGTGCTATGCAGCGGGAGGCTGGACTTGGTCTGCTTGAGAATGTTATAGTCCTTACGGCTCGATATCCCAGAGGAAGACAAAAAAGGCTTCAGAACTCACAACGCAGATCTCACAAAAGCTGCTGATTGGCCCAGTCTGTGCATCTCTGAGCTAACAGCTGACCCTGGAATCAACTGACATTGGTGGGTGAGAAGATCCTTGGTTACACACTGGGCTGTTACCAGCAAGGTCAGCAGTTCTAAACCACCAGCTGCTCTGAGGGAGAAAGGTAAGGTTTTCTACTCCCATCAAGAGTTGCAAGTCTCAGAAATCCACCAGGCTAGTTCCACCCTGTGCTGTAGGGTTGCTGTCAGTCTGCATCAGCTTGATGGCAGTGTGTTTTCATTCGAGGAGGGTAGAAGCCTGGGGAGACCATAATTGTCAGCCCCAGCAAGACTACTTGAAGGAGCAATGGAAGGACAGTTCTCCAAAGGAAACCAGAGTGCTCTTTTGAAACAAAGGGGTGTTTCTGCTATATCTTGCTGTGTAATGAACCACTTCCCAAGCTTAGGGGCTTAAAACAATGCTTTCTTATTTCTTGTGATTCTCTGGGTGGGCTGGACTTTCTTCAGTTGGCCTCACCTGGACTCACTAAGCCAGCTATGACCACATGATGGCCCCACTAAGACCGGAAGACCCCCAAATGACTCACTGACCTATCTGAGAACTCAGTGCTGGCTTTTGGCTGAGGGGGCTC
>NW_022103923.1:3398207-3410539 GCF_000313985.2 Echinops telfairi
GAATGCATTTGTTAGGTAACTGGGTAGGCTGGCGGTTAATTGAATTCTGGTTTGATGATATCCAGAGGCTCGCATGATGTTGTCAGGGTTTTTTATCACTCTGTCTCTAACGTTCAGCTCTGGTGCTATGCAGCGGGAGGCTGGACTTGGTCTGCTTGAGAATGTTATAGTCCTTACGGCTCGATATCCCAGAGGAAGACAAAAAAGGCTTCAGAACTCACAACGCAGATCTCACAAAAGCTGCTGATTGGCCCAGTCTGTGCATCTCTGAGCTAACAGCTGACCCTGGAATCAACTGACATTGGTGGGTGAGAAGATCCTTGGTTACACACTGGGCTGTTACCAGCAAGGTCAGCAGTTCTAAACCACCAGCTGCTCTGAGGGAGAAAGGTAAGGTTTTCTACTCCCATCAAGAGTTGCAAGTCTCAGAAATCCACCAGGCTAGTTCCACCCTGTGCTGTAGGGTTGCTGTCAGTCTGCATCAGCTTGATGGCAGTGTGTTTTCATTCGAGGAGGGTAGAAGCCTGGGGAGACCATAATTGTCAGCCCCAGCAAGACTACTTGAAGGAGCAATGGAAGGACAGTTCTCCAAAGGAAACCAGAGTGCTCTTTTGAAACAAAGGGGTGTTTCTGCTATATCTTGCTGTGTAATGAACCACTTCCCAAGCTTAGGGGCTTAAAACAATGCTTTCTTATTTCTTGTGATTCTCTGGGTGGGCTGGACTTTCTTCAGTTGGCCTCACCTGGACTCACTAAGCCAGCTATGACCACATGATGGCCCCACTAAGACCGGAAGACCCCCAAATGACTCACTGACCTATCTGAGAACTCAGTGCTGGCTTTTGGCTGAGGGGGCTCAGTTCTCTACAGGGCCTCTCACCTTCCAGTTGGCTAGCCTGGGCTCCTGCACTTCACGGTGGTCTCAGATCAGGGTTCTGAGAGAGGGTAAACAGGCAAACTACACGGTCTTCCAAGGCCTACTCTAAGAAGTCACACATCATATTCCACCACGTTCAATTGGTCCAGGGCCCAGGGGAGAAGAACTAGACTCCACCTCCGGATGGGAGAAGAGGCCAACTCTGGCTGCCCCAGAGCCTGGATGCGGAGAAAGTCTGTTGCTGCCCTCTTTGCAAAGTGCTGCAAAACCAACAGTAGGCTTGGGGTGCACCCAGGCCTGTTGATTGTCAAGCTCCCCCATATTGACGTGGATGATGGGGGGACCCTTTGAAAATGCATTCGGTTCCTCCCCAGTGCCGTGCTTCCCCTGTTGAGCCACAATCCCCGCATTGTCCCTTCTACTCAAATCTACCCTTCAAAGTCAACATCAGTCACCCTCCTTCTAGAAGGTCTTCGGATCCCTCTGTCCATCCAGTCAGCTCCTGTAGCCACTGTTCTCTCTTACTCTGACAGCTGTCAAGTCAATGCCAATTCCGAGCGACCCTCTAGGACAGGGTAGAACTGCCCGGTGGGTTTCCAAGGCTGTAGTTCTTTACAGGAGTAGAAAGCCTTGTCTTTCTGCCATGGAGTAGCTGGTGTTTTTGAACCACAGACCTTATGGCTGCAGACTGTATGCAGCAAAGGCTCCACAAAGCCTCGAGACATCCCCAACGGACATCCCATGCACATCTTCAGCACGGATCATTTGCAAAGTTGGAAATGCATCCATATTAAAAATGGGCTACCGTGTTTGCCTTCCCCTCAGCAGGCCGAAGGGCCCACATCAGGAGATGACACTGCCCTTCCTACTTAGCCGAGAGGCTGTCGCTCTCACAGGGTCTTTCATGAGAAATATCCCCACGAAGTCGAGAGCATTGGCCGATGACAAGTCCTAGCAGTGTAGTGTGCGCCGAGAAGGGCCAGGCCTGTCTTCCCCACTCAGCAGCCCATGGGCAATGTCATGCCTCCCCTGGGCAGAAGGAAGAAGCCATGCCAAGGAGCGGCCCCTGTCCTGGAGGAGTTCAGTCTGCTAAGGGTGACAAGTCCCCCTCCCCAAACAACCACTAGAGAATAGCACACCAGCTAGGTGGGAGCCCAGAAGTATGTGGAGAAAATTAGATCTCGCCGGCGGCTCAAAAAACGTTGGAGGTAAGATTTCGAAGGAACGGAAGCTTCAGGCGACAGACTCAACCCCATTTAGAGGATTTCCTTTTCAACTCTGCCTTTGTGCTTTCCTTCTCTTTCACCTTGTCTTTCATCCGCTCTCGCTCCTTCTTTTCTTTCAGGACCAGAAGGCCCCGCCTCCTTTCCTGCTCCTCCTCCCACTCCTTTCCTGGCTTCCTCTTTTAGACCCACTTGGAGTGTATTTGTTTGGTCCTTGCATTTCTCTTCGCCCATCCATCTTTTCACCTTTTGATCCTTTCTCTCTCTCCTCCTGTTGTGGAACCAAGTAGACAAAATACGAGACTGAACAGACGCACCTTTTGTTGCTGTTGTTTTTGTTCATTTGCTTCAAACCCATCCTACTGAATTCTTTTTAAAAAGAGGAGAATGGTTAATGGCGAGGGGTGAGCAAAGTAAGTGACTTCTTTAAGGTTACATGAACTGTCCTATTGAAGATTATTGAAATGACAAATGTTTGGTTACCTCTATATTTACCAGATGGAGCCTTCCTGGTGTATTGGTATGCGTTAAGCTGTAAGCTCAGCAGTTCGAAACCACCAGCAGCTTCGCAGGAGAAAGACTGGGCTTTCTACTCCAGTAAAGAGTTACCATCTCAGAAGCCCACAGGGGTTCGCTATGAGTCAGCATTGATTCGATGGCAGCGAGTTTTGAGATGTTTACCATAATAAAACCCACTGCCAGTGAGTTGATGCTAACTCATAGTGATCCTATATAGGGTTTCTGAGACTGTAAATCTTTACGGAAGCAGTCAGCCTCAAATTTCTCCTGCAGAGCAACCAGTGGGTTTGAACCAGGGATCTTGTGGTTAGCTCACCCCCACCCCCCAATGCCTAACCCACTGAGTTAGTTAATTGTGCCAGCCTGGCCGATAATCACATGTGGTGCTGGTTGAAAGGCGGAGGGATAAATGGGTGGTGAAGCCTCGCCTTTCTAGTTCTCGGGTCTCTTGTTTTGTGACGGTTGCACCGGGTGCAGCTGCCTTAGCAGTTCCCTGCTTCAGCTTGCAAGATTGACTTCCTACAAGACATCCCAAAGGAGAAGCCACATGGACCTATCCCGATGCAGCCCGGGGTACTGGAGCAGCCGTGTGGAGACCCCTGCTAGTGCTGAGATGCTTGTTCGTTCACTCACTCAGCTTTCCTCCTGCAGTTGGCATCATTGCCTCTGTTTTGTGAGGTGGAGGACTGTGGACTGGTGTTGGGTATGGGTTAATGTTGGACTTGTGGGCTTGGGCAGCATTGGGTTGGGATGTTTTCGTGATGCACATTTTCTTTGCATAAAACTCTCTCTTATACGTGAGTCGCCGTGGATTTGTTTCTCCAAAGTACCTAGACTAATACACCCACATCATCACCAGGGGTTCTTTTGCCACCATTGAAAAAGAAGAAGGAAAGAAAAAAAAAAAACAAGCAAAAACATCAAGGCAATTTCAAGGGATGGCAAAAAAGATGAAGCGAATCAGATGTTAGTGGGGAGGGAATAAATAATATTCAAGTTCTCAGCTCAAAACTCAACCTCATTGCCATGGAGTCAATACTGACTGACAGGGACCCTATATGACAGGGTAGAGCTGCCCCTGTGGGTTTCTGAGACTGACCCTTTACAGGAGTAGAGAGTCAGAAGTTTCTTTGTGCCTGGTCTTTGTTCGCTATGTGGCCGTGCTCACTAGTGGGTCACAGTCCGTCCATGGAGAGAAGCCCGTTCTCTCTCGCAAGAAGCTGCTGAGATGGGTAGTCTGCCCCGTTCGCAGTTCCAGAAACAGAAGCACAGAGAGCTTGAGTGATTTCCCGTGATCAGACAGCTACTCGGTGTTAAGTGACTGTGTTAGACCGGGTGGACTAAAGAAACAAATCCAGAAACACTCATATATGTGTAAGAGAGAACTTTATATCAAGAAGTAACTATGCATCAATAAAACATCCCAGCCCAGTCCATATCAAGTCCATAGGTTTGATATTATCCCATATGTCCAATATTATATTTAGCCTATGAATTCCTATGAATTCCTCATGCAGCACATGCAATGATGCTGAATGCAAGACGACCACAGGCCTGTGGGGGGAAATTCTTGTGGAACCAGTGGCAGTGGAAACATCTCCAGGGCTCTGGCTGCCATCAGCATGGCTCCATGTGGCTTGTTAACAAGAAGGCGGAACAGAGAGAGAGAGAGAGAGTGGCCTGCCTCCAGGGAGAAAAAGATGAAGTTCCTCGAATCCTCAGAGGCACAGAGAGGCATCACGGGCTATGACCTGATTGACAGGTAGACTCCACCCCTTCACCATAGTACCTGCAAGTTGACACAAGATTATGTAACTACCACAGTGCCGCCTCCAATTGTGCTTTTCAGATGTTCGGTGCGGGATCACCCCGCCCCCACCCCCACCACAGGGCCACCCCTCTACCATTCCACATTAGTACTCAGGGTTTCATATGGTAAAGCCAGGCAATTTCTCTGCCTATTCGTGATCTCAGGAATTTAAAATCAGTCACTTAAATTCTGCACCCACCCACACACTCACACACTATATAGCTGTAGATGTAGCTATGGATATGGATGTGGATATAGAGATATAACTTTATCCATTTATGCCCTCCAGATAAAAGCCAAATCTACTTGCTTTATCGTTCATAGATTGCCTCCTCAAGAAATCCGTATTAATTAGGAAAATGCGGGTCCTGGGCCACAATCCAGATTATCTGTAGCAACAACATGATAGGCCCTAGCCACAGGACTATAGAAGAAAGGCCTGGCGATCTGCTTCCATCAAGATTAGAGCCAGGAAAATCTTATGGGGCAGCTTTGCTCCGGAACACACTCATCAGAGCTCTCGGCACATCAAGGGTCACCATGGGTGGGGACTGGCTGGACATAGGCTACTCAAGTATAATGGTTCATACTGGTCAGTCAGTCAGTCCTACCAAGAGTAGGCATTAAAGGTCAATAGAGGATATGTGGCATGACCAAAGACTGCTGGCTGTCTCCCACTGTCCTTTAGCAATGAGCCTTCTAGTAGGGCACTTGTTAATTAGGTGTCATCAAGTGGATTCCAATTCATAGCGATCCTATGTTCAACAAAACAAAACATTGCCCAGACCTGGGCCATCCTCACAATTAATGCTATGTTTGAGCCCATTGTTGCAGCCACTGTGTCAATCCATCGCATCAAGGATCTTCCTGTTTTTCCCTGCCCTTCTACATTCCCAAGCATGATGCCCTTTTCTGGGGACTCAAAGTAAGCAAGATGAAGTCTCACCATCCGTGCTTCTAAGGAGCATTCTGACTGGCCTTTTCCAAAGACAGATGTGTTCGTTCTGTTGGCAATCCATAGTACTTTCAATATTCTTCAACAGCACCAGAATTCAAAGGCATCGATTCTTCTTTGTCCTTAAGACACTTGGCAACACAGAATAAAGACTACATTTTCCAGCTTTCTTTGCAGTTAGGTATAGCCAGATGCTTAAGTTTGACCAGTGGATATAAACAGAAGGGTCAAGTAAGGAAATCTCGGACCTTTTCCTAAGAGATAGTAGACACATAGCCTTTGCCTCCTTCTTCTTCCTTCCTGCCTCCATCCTGCTGGCTAGACCTCCAAGAGCCATTATGAGCCACAAAATGACTTTGAGAATGGAGGTCCCACATGGGTTACCATGATTGTGGGAGCCTGGGTCTGCGAAACTTTACAAAGCAGAGGCCCTGGCAACTCTGGACTGGCTACCTCCCATCTTTTACATGGAATGAACCTCTCTCCTAGGGTAATGTCTTAGTTTCCTATTGCTGCGGTAACAGAAATAGTGTGAGTGGATGCCCTTAAAGAACAGACATTTATTTGTTCACAGTGCTGGAGGCTAGAAGGCCAGAATCAGAGTGTGACTCTTCTAGGAAGAAGTTGTTCTCTGTCTATTTCAAGTCCTAATAGCTGGCAATCCCTGGATTTCTTGAGTATGCACAGTCTCTGGCTCTAACGTCATTAGCTGGCACCTGTCTTCCCCTTTTGTGCTGGCTTGTTTCTGTGTCTAGAAACAGCTCCTTATAATTCAGAAGTGATTCGGTTTAATCTATATATTTATATGGCCTCATTGGCATAACAAAGAAAATTCCAATCCCAAATGGGATTATACCCACCAGTGTAGGAATCAGAACATCAACGTATACTTTGGGGTGGGGATGGAGGGACACAATTCAGTCCATAACAGTTAGCTGAACCTGATTCCAATTATCACACAAGAGTGCCTTGGGGCCCGAGGAAAATGAAGAGTAGATTGGCAGTGCCAATGCACTGTCTGTACTCAGAGACCAAAAGGGCCTGAAAGGGGGCATCAGGTCAGGAAGCCAACCAAACAAACCATTAAAAACAAGCAGGTAGTACTGGCCTCCAGCCCAAGATGGAATTGGCAGCCGACCCTTGTAGGGCTGATAAAGAGTGAAAAAGAGAACATGGTGGACTCTGTAGAAACTAGGACTGATGATGTTGGATAGTAGTTGGGTTTTGTGTCAACTTGGTTGGACCAAGATCCTCAGTGGTTTGACAGCCGAAACCTAGTAATCCCCCACAACGTGACCTAACAATGCAATCAACTCCATGATGAGATCTGCTGTGAACAGCCAAGCAGTTGTAAGAAGATTAAGGTGGCGTCCAACCCACTTACTGTTATAATTAAAAGGAGATTTCCTTGGGAGGTGTGGCCTATTTCCTGTATAAACAGATGCTGTGGGAAAGCTTGCTTGCTTCTTGTGGGAGTCTGTATCTTGCATCTACTCATAGGCCTCCAGTTCTTTGGACTTGACCCAACGACCTGCCATATTGCTTGCCTACCCTAGGAGTCTTCAGTGGATTGCCGTATGACCTGGCCACCTTGGATTCATTCACCTCTGCAAATCACCAGCCTGTTCCCTTCTTGTCTATCTTGGGTTCGTTGGGTCCCACGGTTGATGAGTCAGGCAAAGTCCCCAGCCTAAAAGCTGACCCACGGGCTTGATATCTGCCCGAACTTGGACTTGACTGTTTCTACGATTGTCTAAGGCATTTTCTTCATATAAATTTCTTTCTATATTTCCTTACAGAAGCATCATTGGTTTTGCTTCCCTAGAGAACCCAGCCTATCACATGCTGGGTGATGAATTACCTGCATTGGAGCTTCCCTTTGACACCTGTCATTCTGCCATGTAATGTCATTATTCACCTGTTCCCTTTACATTCCAGAGCCCTGGTGGCATAGTGGTTACACATTGGGCTGCTAACCACAAGGTCCGTAGTTCAAAGCCACCAGCAACTCCAAGGGAGAAATACAGGGATTCAACTCCCCTAACGAGTTTCAGTCTCGGAAACCCATAGAGGCAGTGAGATCTTTCCATTCCACTCCTCCTGTCTCTCATCCATGCCTATGATTGTTAGAGGATAGAATTGCCATGAGATGTGTCTTTGGATCAAGATCCCACAATATTGTTGTTGACAAGGGCCCAGGGGATGCTAGCGGTTACTGGATGCTATGAAGAAGACTCAGCCTCTTATCACACTATTGTGGTACTACTCCCTTTATACTTTGCAAACAAGTGTCATTTGGCTTTCACAGTGATTCTTCAATCCATGTCTTGATTCCTTTGTGCATTCATTTTTTTTCATTGGCCAAGTCCCAGCTACGGTAGGCACTGGGCTGGTGACCAAGTAAACACAGATGATTTGAACCATGGTCTCTCAAAATAAGCCAAGAGAATAGAGAGATCAAGCAACTATCAAGGAGCTTATTGTCGATATTTAAAAAGAAAGAGAAAATTATGAGACTGTTTTTAAATGACAAAAAGTAGGAGGGGAAAAAAGGTTTGATGATTTGGGTAAGCAATTCACAGACAGGAAATCCCTAATGACTAACAAAAGATGAAAAGATAGTCAATCCCTAAGGCTTATCAGAGAAATGCAAATTAAAACGTAATCACTTCGCACCCTAGACATTGGCAGACCTTCCAACATGGGATAAAACTGAGTGTGACTGCTGATGTGGGTCATGAGAACACTGCTGCCCTGCCACTGGGACTAATACATGATGGAAACATTCTGAGAATTCCCTAGTGCTGAGAGAAAGTCTGTAAACTTTATGACCAGGAAATTCCCCAGGTCTTCTCCCCAGTGAAACTAGTGTACAGGCCCATGAGAAGACATGATTGAGAATGTCCATTTCAACTTTATTTGCAGTACCAGAGATTTGGAGGCAACCAGGGTGTCCCTCACAGGGGAATGGAGACATACTATGGTGGTACATAGATAAGATGGTAATTAAGCTAGATAATGGTATTAGATGCAGATGATAGAAGATAAATATGTATAATGGTGGCAGATGAACAAGATGGTAGTAGATACATATGATGGCAGTTGAGCCCTATGCTGGCTAGATATACATTAGATACATATGATGGGGGCAGATAAATGCTATAGAATACTGGTAGCCATCTGAAACAGTGGGCCAAATTTACATGCAGCACACGGTGAGATCATTAAAGCATAGTGTTGAGTAAAACAAAATGAGATAAACCAGGATAAAACTAAAGAGATAAAACAAAAATACATACAATTCAAAAAAATGTGCCACCCTCATTTAAATATAACATTCTATAAGTGAACAAAACAAAATATTCTATACTTATGTGAACATCTACACCTTAATTCTATGAATATATTCCAGCACCTATGAAAATTTTTAAGCCAGCCACTTCATGCCTTTATCTGCCCCATTTTGAGTATCCAACTTCTATACTGCCCACTTAACATCAACCCAGTACTCTGAGGAGACCATCATATTCTTTGATGTGAAGAATCTTCATTCCAGGTGGAACTTTGAGTCTGCATCCATAAGCAAAGTCAAATTGGGACAGGCCATCCATGCAGAAACATGCACCAGTTCACAGGCTCAAAAATCTCTTCATCTGGTCAAGCTCTGGTCAACTCAATGTGGGCTGCCTCACTTAGCCTCACCAGGGTGCCCATTGGTCACCTTGCCTTTCGACCATGGCCCCATCGCAAATTCTCAACAACCCTAGCCCCCTTGTGCTAGGTCATGAACCTCAGACCAGTCAACCCTCTCATCTTCTCCTCTAGTTTCTGTAAACCAGGTCCAGGGTGTCAGTGGCCACATTCAACCTTTCTCTCTATTGCTGCTTTTCTCCCACTTTCACTCAACAAGTGGATCCAGGTGGTCAGCTAGCAAGTATTTCAGGCTGCTGCAGGCTCCCTTTAACGTTCAGTCCTAGAGAGGAGTTTTTTTTCATGGTTCCAGATTTTTTCCAGTTTCTGACAAAAACCCCTAGTTCAAATTTCAAAAATCTGGAGTTCCTTTTTCTTCAGTCTGTCAACAATCCCCTAGGCAGGTCTCTTGGAATGCAAATGTCCTGAGTACTCCAAAGCACTGGATGGGGCTTATCTTTTCAGAGCCTTCTTTGCAGGTGTGTTCTAAACCCATTTAAAGATCAAAATTTAATGGCTCTAGGCAAGTGAGCTTACAAGCTCTCTATTTTCATACTTCCCAATAATCAGTTCTATAAATCCTTATATCAACAATAATAAGCAGAAGAAATCAGTATAAACAATGTGGAATCAAATACTAAACTCAATTCTTAAAACAGTCAAGTTCAGTCCTTATCTACCTTATCTTAATCCTTATCTGAACTATTCTTTTGATACAAAATATGGGATTAGGTCTATGACAACATCAAACCAGAGCCAGACTTTCTGTCAGCCATTTTGATCTTGCATCAGCCATTTTCACCAAGCAGCTCTGAGAAATTCAAGGGGAAATTTCTTCCCCTGAGCTCAAAATATACATTAATGACATTCATTTTCAACATTTCATACAGCAAGAACCCAAGACTACAACCAAACAAAATAATCATAACTTTAACTTACCATATTCTTTCCAGAAAACAACCCAGTAAACCGCATGGACCTATCTGACCTCTGACTAGCCAAAGAAGAAAAACTACCATGAGGGAGAGGTAAAAAAAAATGCCAGTCTCCATCTTTATGATTTGTTTCTCTAGTACCCCACTCCTGGTACCATATTGTGTTAGTCCAGATGAACTAGAGAAACAAATCTAGGAAGACTCAGATGAGTATAAGAAAGAGCTTTATATACAAGAGCAATTGAGTATTGAGAAAACATCCCAGCCCAGTCCAGATCAAGTTCATAAATCCAATATTAGCCCATATGTCTGATACCAATCTATAAGATCCTCTTCAGACTCATGAACACATGCAATGATGCTGAATGCAGGAAGATCATAGGCCAGTGGGTGGAAAGTCTTGTGGATCCAGTGGCAGTAGAAGCATCTCAGCACTGGCAGGGATCTCCACATGGCTTCTTCAGTTCCAGGGCTCTAGTGTAGCTCGAGGTGTCTTGTTAGCAAGCATGTCTCACAGAGAGTGAGTGTGTCCCGCCTCCAGCAAGCTATTTATCTCCTTAGTGGCTCCAAATGAGGTCATCAAGCTGTGACCTGAATGAGTGGCTAAACTCCACACCTTTACTCTTAAGTCTCAAATTGACAACAGATTATCATATATATTCGAGTATAAACCGAGGCACCTAATTTTACCACAAAAAACCGGGGGGCTTCTTCAGCATAAAAAATGTGCTGAAAAAACTCGGCTTATATGCGAGTCTATACAGGATATAATTCCCATATTCAGTTTCAGCAAGCAAGGTTTTGCCATCTGCATATCACAGGTTATTAATAAGCTTTCCTCCAGTTCTGATGCCTCTTCTTCCTATAATCCATTTTCTCAGAATATTTGCTCAGAAAATGGATTGAGTAAGTATGGTGAAAGGATATAATACTACGGCACATCTTTCTTGATTTTAAGCCAATCAATATCCCATATTTGGTTCAAAGGACTGACTGCCTCTTGGTCTATGTACAGGTTTCACATGAACAAAGCTAAGGGTTCTGAAATTTCCATTCATTTGCAATGTTATCCATAGTTTGTTACAAGCCACACAGCTGAAAAAGTTTGCATATTCAATAAAATACAAGTAAATATTTTTCTGATATTTTCTGCTTTCAGCTACGATTTACCTGACAATAGCATTGGTATCCCTCTTTATATATTCTCTTCTGAGTCCAATTTGAATTTCTGACTGTTTCTTATCCATGTGTTACTGCTACTATTTTAAATTAACTTCAGCAAAATTTCCATGCACATGATAATAATTTGCACATTATGTTGGAATACCTTTCCTTAGAAAAGGGATGGATATTGATCTCTTCTAATCTGTTGGCCTGCTAAAACGCACCAAAAGCTTCATAGGGAAATTCCACTATTATTTCATTCCATTTTTCCATGAACATTTTGAAGCATCCTCGTACATGAGTGAACAACTTCAACACTGCAACCATTTATTGAAACATCTCAATTGATGGTCCATCAATTCCTAGGCCCTTGTTTTTCAACAATGCTTTCAGTGCAGCTTGGACTTCTTTCTTAAATACCATCACATCTGGATCATATGTTATGTCTGAATACAGTTGAACACCGACAGCTCTTTTTGATGTATTCCTCTGTGTATTCCTCCCATATTTTTTGATGGGAGGTGCCTTTCAATATTTTGTGCATAGAATCTTTTTTTATTAGTAGTAAATACTTTTATTGGGGGCTCTTACATCTCTTATCATAATCCATATATTGATCCATTGTGTCAAGCACATTTGCACATATGCTCCCATCATCAATTTCAAAGCATTTTCTTTCTACTTGAGCAAGCCCTTGATATCAGCTCCTCATTTCCCCCCCTCCCCCACCCACCCTCCCTCATGAACCCTTGATAAGTTATAGATTATTATTTCCATATCTTACATCATCCTCTGCCGCCCTTCACCCACTTTTCCATTGTTCGTCCCCCTGGGTGAGAGTTATGTGTTGATCCTTGTGATCTATTCTCCCTTTCTCCCCCACCTTCCCCTAATCCTCCTGGTACCTCTATTCTCATTGTTGACCCTGAGGGGTTTATCTATCCTGGATTCCCTGTATTTATCTGTAGCAGTGTGCATGTTCTGGTCTAACTGAGGTCATGATAGTTGGGGGAAGGAAGCATTAAAGAACTAGAGGAGAGGTTGTGTGCTTCATAGGTTCTATACTGAGCCCTGACTGGCTCATGTCTTCCTTGTGACCCTTCTGTGAGGGGATATCCAATTGTCTACAGATGGGCATTGGGTCTCCACTCCGCGCCCC
>NW_022103923.1:3411329-3415995 GCF_000313985.2 Echinops telfairi
CTATCTAATCTAGATAGACATGCAGACATTGATAAGTGCAAAAAAACAGGCAAAGCCAAACAAAACAACAAAGGAAGTCAAAACCAACAAAAAAGAAATAACAGCAGCAAAAAGAAAGTCACTAACAAAAATGGAAAAGCCTATAAATAGTCCCAGGTCTGTCTGTTGGACTCTATGAGTGCTTTCTGGGGATTTCATCACTTTGTTCTCCTTGCTGCTCTGTTGCGTGCCCTTAGTGTTTTGTCCCAATGTGATGGGGTCAGATTGGGCACAATTCCCACACTGTGTCTCCAGTGTTGTCCCCTGTAGTGCTATGGGATGAGCGCTATGGGGTGAGCCCATTCAGTGAGGGATGTTGTGTCTCATGGTGGGGCCGGCCCTATGGTCCTCTCTGTGCATTGTCTACTCTGAGCAGGAATATCATCCTCAGGGCTTGGTGGGCCAGGATGTGTTCCACTCCCTCTCCATCCCTCTTCATTTCTCCTGTGTGCTTCAATCAGATACACCCCTCTCGCCAAGCTGTAGCTTCAGTGCTGTCCTCTGAGGTGCATTCTTCTGGGGGGGAGGGGGGTCCACATATCGGTTTCCTGGTACATGTCAGTATGTTGTATTCATGTCTTGGTGCATGGGGTTGAAGCCTGGTCTCTCCCTCTCCTGTGGAGACATAAACAATACCCTCCCCTTGGGTGGGTTAGTGCCATGCTCCCCGCCCTACCCATGTTTTTTTTCTCTCTCTTTCTTTCCCCCTCCTATTTAGTTGGCTGCCATATGTATCCCTGGATTGGGTTTGGCCCCTGCCATAGAATGGACCTCACCCCAAGAATGTATGTACAATGTAGCATTTCCCCCTATGCTCCATTTTTTAAGCTTATCTCAGTGGACTCGTTGTACAAGTCCTTTTGTGCTTGGCTTACTTCGCTTAGGATGATTTCCTCCAGTTCTTCCCACGTGCATAGAATCTTTCAATACTGTAATTCGAGGCTTGAATGGTTTTTTCCTTCATTTTTTTATCTTGAGAAATGTTGAGTGTGTTCTTCCTTTTTGATTTTCTAACTCCAGGTCTTGTCATATTTCATTATAATACTGCGCTTGGTTTTCTTGGGCCATCCTTTGAAATCTTCTGTTCAGCTCTTTTACGTCATTATTTCTTTCTTTCTCTTTTATTTCTCTAGAGCAAATGTCATCCATTTTGATCTTTTCTTTCCTTTCTCTCTTTTAAATGATCACATGCTTTCTTCATGTATGGTGTCTTTGATGTCATCCCATAACCCAGCTGGTCACTAGTGTTAACTATGTCAAGTTTATTTTTGAAATGGTCTCTAAATTCAGGTGGAATATACTCCAGGTCTTAATTGGCTCTCATGAACTTGCTTTCATTTTCTTTTGCTTCAAACTGAACTTTTGTATGAGCAATTGAGGTCTGTTCCACAGTTACCCCTGACCCTTTGGCTGATGATATTGAGCTACTCCGTTGCCTCTTTCTACAGATGTAGTTAATTTGACTCTTGCATATTCCATCTAGAGAGGCTCACATATTACAGCTTCCATTTTATGTTGTTGAAACAATGAATTTGTCATAAACAAGTCATTATTTCTGATCAATAAGTTGTTAGTACTGCAAAATTCCATCATGCAATCTATGGTGTCATTTCTATAACTGCAGCCATTTTTTCCCAACTACTGGCCCTTTTTTGTTTCCAATTTTATATTCTCATCACCAGTAATTACCAATGCCTCATAATTGCATGTTTGATCAATTTCAGACTGAAGAAATTGGTAAAAATCTTCAATTTCCTCATCTTTAGTATCAGTTGTTGGTGCATAATTTGAATAGCAGGCATATTAATTGGTCTTTCTAGGAGTTATCTGGATATTATCCTATCAGTGACAGTGGTGTACTTCAGGATATAGCTCTTTAACAATGACGGAAACATCACTCTAACTTGTCATTCCTGACATAGTAGACCATATCATTGGCCTATTCAAAATGACCAATGCTCATCCATTTCAGCTCACGAATACCTAGGATATCAATCTTTAAGTGTTCAATTTCATTTCTGATGACTTCCAATTTTTCTAGATTCATATATTCTGTGTTCCAATTATTAATGGCAGTTTGCAGCTGTTTCTTCTGATTTTGAGTCTTTCCACATAGTCAAACGAAGGTCCTGAAAGCTTTGTTCCACCCATGTCATTAAAGCCAATTCTACTTTGAAGAGGGAGCTCTTCCCCAGTCGTATTTTGAGTGCCTTCCAACCTGAGCAGTCCAACTTCCAGCACTACCTTGGACAATGTTTCACTACTATTCATAAGGTTTTCAGTGGCTAGGTTTTCAGAAGAGGAACACTTCTTCCTTCTTCCTAGTCTTTCTTGGTCTAGAGCTCTGTTGAAAGCTGTCTATCATGATGCTGTTTGATAATTTGCACATTCTATTGGAACACCTGTCTTTGGAATGGACAAACATAGAGATATCTTCCAGTCAATTGGCCAGCTGTCTTCAAATCCTATGGGCATACCCTCCTGGTATTTGAAATACCAGTGACATAGCTTCCAGAATCACAGCAACATGCAAGAACAAACTGACAGAGGAGTGACAGTTATATTGAAGTACTATTATAAACTTAAAGCACCCCTATATATGGGTCACCAGGAACCAGAATTCACTGGACAGCAACTGGTTTGGTTTGGTTTTTGTCACAGGTGCAGGTATGGGCAGTGGCCTTGTCCCCTAAGGAAGTGACCCTTCCACTCTCCTGAGAGCAACAGAGATTGGCTGATAGGGTACTGGTGGGGGCAGGGGGAGGTGAGTAGGCACAGGGGAAGTGGAAGGACCTCCACATTGGACCAGGAGGTGGGGAGGCTATGGTGGTCTTCGCCCAGGGTGGCTGCAGAAGGGAGCCGGCCTGAGCAGAGGCCCACCATCATCTCAGCTTGGGTCTCACTGGCAAACAAGACTTCCCCCCGAGGGGAAGATGGAGATGGAGCCACCTCCATCCCTGCCCTAATAAAGGGAGACATGAAGGGTGGCCTTCATGATTCATGGGCATCCCTGAAGACATACCTTAGGCTCCATGACTAGTTAAGTGCCAACCTTGCAAATAGTTTTCCAATGTGATCCTGTTGAATCCAGACATTCAGACACAGTGCCGAAACCCAGCAGCAGCAGGGAAGGCCCTCAGCAAGGACCCCTACATACCCCTGGCCCCTGCCAAGCATGCCGCTCAGCCCTGGTCCTCGTGGTCACACGTCTAGCAAGACTCTGGCAGTTAGAAGCCTGGAAACAGTTGATCACAGGTCATACCAGCTATGCCCCAGTCGCCTTTGGCATTCATTCACCTGTTACTGCTGGAACCCAGGGCCAGTTTGACCACATGCCTGGAGCTCCCTGGGCTAAACAGGGTGGCCAGGTCCCCCTCTTCCTCCCCCTGACCTCAGCCGAACTGCGTGCATTTAATGACCAAGGGTGTGGAGAGGCACGGAGCAGCAGTGGGTCACAGAGGTTAAGTGTTGTCATAACTCTCTCCCCTGGAGCACCGAGCCCCTGCCCCCGCCCCTCTGTGTGGAAGGAATGTAATCCTGTTCTCCTTGGAACACAGAGCACATAGAAGCTCCTTCCTCCTTTTGTGGTCGGGAAATGAGGTGTTTGCCCGTTTTTTTTTTACCCCCTACTTGGGGTTTTGCTTTGCAATTGCTGAAAATATGCAGCGGATGCAGATATGTATATATAGGGATGTTGAAATGATGACTTTCTAATGGAAGCCATCTAATTATGCCCTTTTGATCTATGCCCTTTTGATTTTCTTATTCAAATCATCTTGTACACCGTTCCCGGAAGAAGAGGGGCGTGTGTGTGTGTGTGTGTGTGTGTGTGTGTGTGTGCGCGCGGTGTCGCGCGGTGTCTGGGTTTTGTTTTTCTTTAAGGTATGTGGTTTTAGTTAATCTCCCAGACTGGCTCAATAGATAGCAAACATGAAGAAGAAGAAGAAGAAGAAGGAAAAAAAAAATCCAAAAAGTATATGGTTGTGATTTAACAAGATAATTAGCAGCTGCACTTCATAACAAAATCTGAAGCAATTATCACTTCAGGAGGACCCCGAGGAATCCCAGCTGCCAGCATCCTGCTTCTCTGCCAAAGGGAATGACATCATAACTGCTGCAGACAACAGGGAGGTGACTTCTGGTCACTGTGATGTCACTTGCTCCCACAGACAGTCCCAGACAGCTGCAAGACAGGTGGCCGCTTCTCAGGACATGAGGGAGACCAAGGGGCCAGGAAGGACATCGCAAGAACGACAGGGCCAAATCCCACTCCTTCCCCAAGCTGCTGGACCACCCGGAGGAAACAGGTTTCCTTCAGCTCTGCCCTCAAGATGTCTGGGGACCTTCTTTTCTGTTTTGTTAACTGTGGTAAATAAAATACAAAGGTAACACACAGTCCCCGTGCCAGCCATCTCCATGTGTACACTCAGTGAGCTGCATCTTCTTGAGTTTTTCCTCCTCTCGAAATCTTTACTAACCAATCCAGGGGTCCTCACACTTTTTAAACAGGGGGTCAGTTCACTGTCCCCTCAGACCCGTTGGAGGGCTGGACGATAGTTTAAAAAAATATATGAAAAAATTGCTATGCACACTGCACATATCTTATTTTGAAGTGAAAAAAGAAACA
>NW_022103923.1:3416770-3418826 GCF_000313985.2 Echinops telfairi
TCTCTCTCTCTCTCTCTCTTTCTCTCTCATTCTTCAGCCTCTCCTCCCTCCCTCCCATTGATTTTGGCCCTAGTTGCAAACTGAGGCAGGCGAACAGCAGGTCAGGACCTCGTTGGTTCCTTCTCTGACCGTCAGCTAGAAGGCTGCTGGGCCACACAGGAAATGAAATGAGACACGGGCAGCCTCAAGCCGTCATCTTCTGGGCCTTTCAGCCAAAGAGCCAGGCAAAGTCCCGGAGTGAGGAAGCTGGCTTCCTTCTGGAACCCGGCAGAGGTCTGCAGGCCACGATGGGGGGAGGGGCGCCCATGTGCAGCCCACACAGCAGATCTTCTGGCCCAGTGCCATTCTCAGCCTTCTAGAAAATGTCCTGCTTCCTTTATGGAAAACAGGTGTCCATGTCTTCCTCCATTAGGCTGGATGTCAGACAGGGCTGTGGGCTAAAGAGCTGTTCCTGTTATCTATTGCTGCTGAACGACTCACCCCCCACCCCCACCCCCCACCCCCCGCCACCATGGTCTCGGCAGCCACCACTGTCATATGATCTCTGATTCCGGGCTTCAGAAACTCCAACAGGGCACAACAGGGGTGGCGCGTCTCTGCTCCATGATGTCCACGACCTCCCCTGGGAAGACGTGAATGGCTGGCTGACTCAATAGCGGGGTCTGGAATCATTCTGAAGTTGCTTGGTGCTTGGGCTGAAAGGACCCACTATTGGGTCCCACTCAGACTGTTGGCCCCCATGTTTACATGCGGACCTTTGGGTGTGGTTTGAATGTCGTCGAAACGTGGAGGCCAGGCGTCAGACTTTTTCCACGGCAGCTTGGAGCGCCAAGCAATCGTGCTCCAGTCTAAAAGGCAGACACATCCTGGCCTTCTCGGAAGTCACAAGCCAGCGCTCTTGGGTTCTCTTGGTTGAAACCATCTCACACTCACCCAGCTCCAAGACGGGGGCCTGGGGAGCCACTTCTCGCACTGCCATCAAGTTGATGGTCACTCAGAGCCACCCGTAGGACAGGGTAGAACTGTCCCTGGGGGTTCCAAGACTGGAACACTTTACAGGAGGAGAAAACCTCATCTTTTTCCATCAGAGTGGCAGGTGAATTTGAACTACTAATGGGAGGAATGTCAACGAAGTTTCCGCCATGGTTTCAAACCACCACCCCTGAGATGACTTCTGTGAGAGGCATTCTTTCACCAGCAGGCAGGCTTGACCAACGTTTAACCATCAGTACCTGTGACATTGAAGGAGCCCTGGTGACCTAGTGGCTGTGATCTCCAAGGTCAGCCGGCAGAAACTCCCAACCACTCCTCCCTGGACGTTCGAGTCCTGTAAGAGGTACGGGCTCACAAACTCACCGGGGCAGTTCGACCCTGTCGTATGGTGTATGAGTTGATGGCAGTGAGTTTGTTTAGGGGCTGGTTTGGGGTTATCAATGACATTAGGGGCCGAGTTTGGGAAGGAGAGGAGGAGAAGGGAAGGTACAAAACTTTAGTTTGGGGGAGTTGTTTGGGTTTTCCCCCAGAGTTTGTGTGTTCTCTTGTTACAAGAGTTTCTAAGGGTTTCTTGTGACCCTCGCCACTGGCTATTTTCTTCCAAAGGAGTGGGAAAGGACGACTCATGACCGGCACACTCTGGGTGTAGCAAGCAGGAGGTGCAGGAGCACCCCGCCCCCACCCCCACAGAGCATCTAGATGGGAGGGGCCCTGGTCAAGTAGGAGAGGCAAAACCATTATACTCCCTACCCGCCCCCTACATCTCAAAGGATGGCGGGAAGGGGGTATTGAGCCTTGGAGAGAGTTCTCGCAGAATAAAGAAGAACAGCTGAGATGCCCGGAGCTCCTGGCAGCGCCTGAGTATGCACCTGGTTACCTGCCGGGACCACTAACCAAAGCCCCCAGCATTTCTATAGAACCTTCCAGGGGCTGAGGTCCTTACTGGCCCTCTCTAGCCCACCCCCTGGCCTTGGCCCCCTTCAGAGCTGAGGGAACCTAGGTTCCAGGTGGCTGTGATTTGCACGGGGCTCCCAGTGTGTTGGTGGCCAGTTGGAACTGCACT
>NW_022103923.1:3419980-3424539 GCF_000313985.2 Echinops telfairi
CCCAGCCTGAGAAATGGGTCTGAAGCCAAACGGCTGCCTTTGGCTCAGCTGGCACCAGTAGGTGTCACTTTAGGAAAGGAGCCCCCCACCCCACCCCCACCCCAGCTCCCCTCCCAGGGCTGTCTGTCGGCGGACCGTGCTGGTAAAAATAGATCTCGTGTGTGTTCCTACTGCCAAGTCGCTGAGCCCGGTGATTTATAAGGGCTGGGAGCAGACTGGTGTGTAAATGTTTTTGCGTGTGAGATGTGTAGCCAACCGCAGACTGGCTTTTTCCAACTTATAAGGAGGGAGAGCTCGGGAGGGTGGGGCAGGGAGCGAGCGAGCAGGCAGCCAGGGTGGGAAGCACATGGACCACTTTTATGTAACACTCCTGTGATACACGCCGCAGTGGGGATTTATGCTCTCTTTGAAGTAAATTGCATCCCGGTGCACCATAGCATGAAAGTTAAGATTTACCATGGCTGGGGCCTCTGAGACCCTGCTGGAAGCTAGAATAATTAGCACAGCATTTGGCTGTCTCTCCTCCCGCTCTGCAGGCGGTGACAGGAGTGGCACTAATAGATGTGCAAGGCCTGGGCCCCGTGTGTTTGCCATGGGGTCCGTGGTGGCTGTGGGCAAAGAGAACCCCAGTCAGCTGGGGAAAGGGACGTGGAAGGATTGGGGTCTAGTGCATGGCTGGAGACAGTGGGGCCTTCCCCTTCTGGGCTGGGGGAATGAACCAGCTCACCTTCCCTGTACACCCCCTGCCCCTCTAATCTCAGGTGCTGTTCTGGCAGAGGGAGGGCGGGGCTAGCAACAACGCTTGCTTCTGGGACCTGACATGCACTCCTACGCTTGTCTGAAACCATTGCCAATGGGAGACTTCCAGCCTGAGGCTCCTGACCAGTATGGGGGTCCCCCCAGAGTGTTATCGGCTCCAGTAGTCAGTGGGTCTCAGAAGGTAGTGCCCGGCCCATCCGCCCACCTGATTTCTCCCCTGCTCTGCCCCCCACAGGTCCCCTGCCAGGGTTCTTTCCTGGGACACTGACGCTTTGGTTTCCGAAGTGCGGAGAAGTAAACTTGACAAAGCTAACTGCCCTACAGGAAGGAGTCCGAACTGCTGCCTGGTCCCCGCAGCTCGGTCAGTAGGCAGGAAGGTGGTCCTGAGCAAGGCCAAATCCGGCTCTGGGCCTCTGTTTCCAATTGCGTTTAATAACGAGGCTGGGCTCTCTCCCCAGGTACTTTTGAAGGGCCTTCTTGAATATCCTGTGGTGTCGCTGACTCGGCCCCTCCCAAGACCCCTTTGTGTGCCTCTCAAAAAAAACTTATTGTCTTTAAGTTGATTTCAACTGTAAAAGACAGAGCAGAACTGCCCCTTTGAGTTTCTGGGTTACGGGAGCAGACAGCTGCATCTTTCTCCTGTGTAGAGGATGGTGTGTTTGAACAGCTGATCTTTGGGTTAGCCCCCCAACTCCTAACCCACTGCGCCACCAGAGATCCTCAAGAGACTCTAAGGAGCTCTGAAGATCAAAGGAACACCCAGTTCTAGGGTCCCAGACTCAGTGAGAGGATGGGGGTGGGGGAAGGCTGGGCTGCCAGCGCCCCTCACGGCAAAGATGATAGAGGGTTGAGCGGACATCATATGACTAGTTAACTTGCTAACAAAGCAGGATTCCAAGACTCCCTAGAGACCCCATTTCATAAGAAGTAAGTCAACCCTTACAATATTCACCTACGGTTGGTCATAATCACACTGTATCCATTTTGCAACCGAGGAAACTGCAACACTAATGGAGCAAAGTCCAACGAGAGATGGTGCCATCCAAACCCACATGAGTTCAAATCCCAACTCAGCCCAGCGCTCTCACTCCCTGCCAGCAATTCTATCCCAACACAAAGGGACCTTATAAGATAGAGTAGAGCTGTCCCTGTAACTGGAACTCTTGATGGGAGCAGAAAGCCTCATTTTTCTCCCAAGGACAGGCTGGTGGTTACAGGCTGCTGACCTGGAGGTTAGCAGCCCAATGCCTAATCCAGTACACCACCAAGGCTTGCACAATACGCCCACTGCCATCAAGTCAGTACTGGCTCATAGAGATCCGCTGTGAGTTTTTAAGACTATAGCTGTTTATGGAGGTAGAAAGCCTCGTCTTTCTCCCGAGGAGCTGCTGGTGCTTTTGAACTGCTGACCGTGTGGATTGCAGTCCAACTGGCAACCATGACACCACCAGGACTCCTTGCACAAAACTAGCTGGGTGAAATGGGAAACTCTCCACAGCGGGGTGTGATCGTCTGACAAATGGACATCAGCTTGACCTAAATGAACTGTTGTGAGGGCTAAAATGAGATCACCAGTATGTGGAAGGGGGCCCCCTGGGTAGCCCCTGTGTAGGTTGAGCTAATGATGACTCGTCCCTCGGCCCAAAGCTGCTCAGCTGGTAACGGAACAGGCTGGGTGTGGATGAACGCCTCTGGCAGCAGCCACCTGTGCTTCCAGGCCTCAGTTGGTGCCAGGCACAGGTCGGGCCCAGTAAATATTTACTGAACCGAATTACACCGGCTGTCACCACAGAGGGCTGTCAGAGCCAGAGGCTCCAGGGAGCTTGGGAGCTGAACCAGAAGGGCGACAGAGCCAGAAGTGGGGCAGAGGTTTTTAGGCTGATTCTGGAGGACAAATCCCCAAAATGCCCAGAGCGATCTTCCAGACCAGTCCTCTAAGGCTGGGGTGCAGGGAGAATGGGCTCAAAGAAGTGGAGCCAGCAGGTCCACGTTTGGGGGATGTCCGAACTCACCATCTTCCCACCTCTCCTTTCCACCAACCCCAAAGCCAAACCAGTCGCCCCCTAGGGTGACTAAGGCTGGGACCTTTTGGAGCCTGTTTTCCGAGGCGCCTCTGGGTAAGTGCAAACAGCCAATCTTTTGGCTAGCACTTCATCAAACACACTTAACCTTGGCCCCGTCTCCTTTCCCTTCCCCCACCCCACTCCAAATTCCCATCCTCCATGTCGTCATGGGGGTGGCAGAAAGAAGATGAAATGGGCAGGCACTCCCTGAGCCCCGAAGCATGAGGAGGTCTCAGAGACACCCCACTCCTACTCTCAGCTCTCCCCGCATCCAGTGCTCCATAGCGCTTGTCTCTCGCTTTTGTTTATTTCTTTTTAACAGATTTATTGGCATATAATTCACAAATCATACAATTCAATAGTTCAATCATATTAAGAAGAGTTGTGCAATCATCCCAACCGTCAATCTTAGACTACTGTCTTCCTTCTTGTGCTCCTTGTTACGAGCTGCACATTGTCCCCTCTCCCCACCCACCAAAACCATTAATCCAGTTACTGTCTCTGTAGATTGACCTATCCTGGATTGATTGCATAAATCAAAAAATTAATTTAAAAAAACCTAACAACAATAACAAAGTAAAACCGAGGAAAACCTCAACCAAAAATGAAGCAGAAAATATTAAACACCAGAAGAACTTTAAAATGGGCCCAAAGGGAAACCCAGTGTTAAGGTGTCACATTTAAATCTAGCTGCATCTGCCATCCTCCTCCTTCCAATGCACGCTGCCTGGCACCCAGGCTGCTCACATCCGCGCTCATAGGGTTTTGGTCTCTTGCCTTTTGTCCCCAGGGAATGGCAAGGGCCAGTGAGGAGATGACCCCAGTTCTGGGACTCCACTTACTAAACAGATGGGCCCCCAGAACATCCTTGGGACTCTTGGTCCCTCTGCCAAGGTCAGGGGTGAATAGAAGAATGGATGGATGGATGGATGGATGGATGGATGGATGGATGGATGGATGGACAGACGAATGCAATCAACTCCCGGCCCCTGTTGTCTCTTCTCTCTGGAGCTATAAAGGCTTCTCCGTGTCGTGCAGTTGTTCTTTCCACCAAAGCCTTAGAGCCCTCCCTTTTCTCCGCTCCTCCGGAGATGACAAACAGCCGGGCAGCCTCCTGGAGGGAATTGGCACATTTTGTTAACGGCCATTCCACACGTCTGCCATCACGGAAAGAGGGAGGCCTTAGAGACAGTCAGGCCCAGATTTAAGAACCAGACCTCTGACCTCAGGCACCCGACAGAACCTCTCAGCACCTGTTCCATCCTCTGTAAGACAGGGTTTGAAGTCATAACCTCGCAGGGGTGATGTGAGAAAAGACGCCATTCCCAAGAAGCGCTGGGAATGGTGGGTATCTTCTCCTTTTGACTGAGTGAACTAGATGTGGCAGAAAATAGCAGGGGTTTTGGTGTCCTACAGGGTCACTGTGAGTCGGAACTGACTCGATGACAGTGCATTTTTTAGTTTGAGTTTGGTCTCTAAATCAGTCTGGGTTCGAATCTGCTTAACCTCTCACTGTGTGGCTTAGCTTAGAGAAACAAAATTAGATCAGGATTGAAGGAAGGCTATTAACAACCTGAGGTACACAGATGGCACACCCTTGCTTGTTGAAAGGGAGGAGGACTTGAAGCACTTGCTGATGAAGATCGAGGATTGCAACCTTCAGTACAGATTACAACCCAATGTAAAGAAGACCAAAGTCCTCACAAAATGGAGGGAATCCAGGGAGGATGATCCCTA
>NW_022103923.1:3425810-3433274 GCF_000313985.2 Echinops telfairi
GGGATGTCTTACTTTCGGGGAAATAGGGTAGATGGATTGACACAGTGGCTGCAATAAGGTGCGCAGGCATAGAAACAATAGCGGGGATGGCACAAGACAGTCTGTGTTTCATTCTGTTGTGTATAGTGTCGCTATGGGTCGGAACCGACTTGAAGGCAGTTACTTAGCAACAACAACAACAACAACATGTGGCTTAAAAAGGAGCCTTGGAGGCATAATGGATTACGTGTTGGGCTGCTAACTGAAAGGTCAGCAGTTCAAAACCACCAACCACTCAGAAAAAGAAAGATGAGACTTTCTACTCCCACGTGTCTGTCAGTTTGTCGTACTGTGGTGGTTTGTGTGCTGCTGTGCTGCTGGACGCTATGTCACTGGTATTTCAAATGCCAGCAGGGTCACCCAGACTAAGAACAGACGATGAAGAAGGACGGACGGGGCTCCCCACTTCAAAGGAAGGAGTTCACGGAAAGCCTTATGCAGAGCTTTGTCAGATACATTGTCTGATGCTGAAGGCCTAAAGAATGGAAGCAGAGCCTTGTTGGAGATAGCACCAGAGGATGGGGCCCGTCGGGTCCAAGGGCACTTGAAGTGTGACTGAGATGGGGCTGATTTCTCGGAGTGGAGTGGACCACGGTGGCACGAGTCCAGTCAAGCCTGTGCGAGTGGAGCCTTCAGGAACTTTATTCGCTGGTGGAGCACAACACAAGAGGAGAAACAGCTGCAAAAGTCTGCTAATGATCAGAACTTGGAATGTGTGAAGGATGAATCTAAGAAGATTGGAAATTGACAAAAATGAAATGGAACACATAAAGATTGATATCCTAGACATTAGTGAGCTGAAATGGACTAGGCTTGGTCACTTAGAATCAGAAAATCATATGATTTACTGTACCAGAAATATATTAATTAAGAGGAACGGCGTGGTATTCATTATCACAAAGGACATTGGAAAATCCCTCATGAAATAAAGTGCTGTCTATGATGGGAATCTATCTCTCCCCCTCCAAGGAGACGCAATCAAGACGACAATGATTCAAATGTGTGTACCAACCACAAAAGCTAGTGATGAAGAAATTGAAGAATTCTACCAACATCTTCCGTCAGAAATTGATCCAACATGCAATCGGGATGCATTGATAATTTTCAATAATTGGAATGCAAAAGTTAGAAACAGGGTCAGGAACAGTAGTTGAAAAATATTCTTTTGGTGATAGAAATGAAGCTGAAGATTGCATGATAGAATTTTGCAAAGCCAATTACTTGTTCATAGCAAATACCTTTTTTCAGTCACGTAAACAGTCCAATACATACTCAGATGGAATACACAGAAATCAAATGGACTACATGTGTGGAAGCTAAAACTGGACCAGAGGCTGACTATCAAACAGACCACCAAGTGTTCATCTATAAGCTCCGAAGAAAGCTGAAGAAACTTACAACAAGTCCAAGAGAGCCAAAGCACAAATCTGAGTCTATCTCATCTGAATTTTGAGCTGCGGAAGGATATCAAGAAGTTCATTCATGAAGAGAGCACACGGTCATTAAAGAGACAGGAAAGAAGGAAAGGGCCAAAGTGGATGTCAGAAGAGACCCTGAACCTTACTCTTCCTTGTGGAGTAGCTAAAGGAAATGGAAGAAAGGATGACGTCAAGGAGTGAAATAGAGCATTTCAAAGGGCAGCTCGAGAAGAAAAGGTCAAATGTTATACTAGTATAATGAAAGTACAAAACCCAAAGGGAAGAACACATTCATCGTATCCTGAACTGAAAGAACTCAAGAAAAAAAAGTCAAGCCTCCAGTTACCACACTGAGAGATTCTGTGGGAAAAACTGTGAATGATGCAAGACACATCAACAGAAGATGGAAAGAATACACCGAGTCACTGTACAAAAGGAACTAGTCGACAGACAGTGCACCATTTCAGGAGGTGAACAGTGAGCAAGAACCAATGGCGCTGAAGGAAGTTCAAGCTGCACTGAAAGCATTAGCCCAAAACAAGGCTCCAGGTATGAATGGAACACCAATGGAAATGTTTCAACAAGCTGATGAAGCACGGGAAGCATTTACTCAGGTATACCAGGAAATCTGGAAGCCAGCTACTTGGCCAACTGACTGGAATAGATCCATATCTGTGCCCATTTCAAAGAAAGGCAACCCAACCGAATGCTTACACTACAGAACGATATAATTGATATCGCATGCAAGCCTGAAGATCATATAATAACAGTATAATAGCAGTACATTGACTGGGAACTGCCAGAAGTTCAAGCCAGATTCCGAAGAGGATGTAGCACAGACCTTATAGCTGATGTCAGATGCATATTGCTTCAAAGCAGAGAATACTAGAAAGATGTTTACTTGAGTTTCATTGACTATGAAAAGGCATTTGACTGTGTGGACCATAATAAACTATGGATAACTGTGAGAAGAATGGGAATTCCAGGACACTTCATTGCATTCATGAGGAACCTGTACAAGAAGCCAGAGGCAATTGTGTGAACAGAACAAAGGCATGCTGCCTTTTTTTTTTTGAATCCAGAAAGGTGTGCATCAAGGTTGTATCTCCTCACTCTACTTGTTCAATGTGTGTGCTGAGCAAATCATCAGAGAAGCTGGCTTATACGGAGAAGAACATGGCATCAAGTTTGGAGGAAGGCTTCTTGGCAATCTGAGATACGAAGATAATGCAACCTTGCGTGCTGAAAGTGAGGGGGGAAGAGAGAGAGAATGGAAGGAAGGAGGGAGGGAGGGAGGGAGGGAGGGAGGGCGGAAGAGAGGGAGGGAAGGAGGAAGGAAGGAAGGAAGGAAGGAAGGAAGGAAGGAAGGAAGGAAGGAAGGAAGGAAGGAAGGAAGGAAGGAAGGAAGGAAGGAAGGAAGGAAGGAAGGAAGAAGGAAGGTAGGTAATGAAGCCACACTATATGACTGTCGCCTGGGCCCACCACATGGGATTGTATGACCCCAGCCCCAGCTAGGCCTTGCTGTGTCTCAGTAGTGACAGAGATATGTACTCAAACGGTTGTTGTGACAACTATGAGACAGTGCCTGAGACATACCGAGTCCCCATCCCTGCGACCTCCAATTGCTGCTCACGCCGTAGCACGTACCGCTTTGATCTCTCAAAGACCCATTCATCATGTAGCCCTTTCTTGAAGGAATTTTTTTTTAATGAAATTCTACATGAAATCATCACTGTAATATTTCTACTGCCAGGACAAGTCATTAGGAGGAGAAAAAAAGGAAAAGAACCCGTAGCAGTAATACCACTGGCCTGCCTGCTCAGAAGGAAGAGAAACACTAACATGGCAGCTAGCCATAGAATGGCAGGGGAGCGGGCAGGGACGGCATTCCAAGGGAGGGGCCTGTGACCCCACTGGGGTAGGAGACGGGAGCTTGCCAGTCAAGAACCTCCATGAGGTAAAGGGGTCTCTCTAGCCCCTAAGAAGAGGCTCAGAGCCAGCCTAAGCTCCAGGAAGGGGGTGGGGTCCCAGAATCCCCTGGGCAGCAGCCCCTCCTAGCTGTGGCCCCTGAGTCTGAGCAGTGGCCAGCCAGTCTCTGGATCGGATGCCCCCTTCTTCAGGACCCAGGCTTTCTCAAGCCCAAGTAACCTCGACCCACTTCCACGCTCCACAGACCACCGGATCGAGAAGCTTCCCTAGGGAATCCACAAAGAGGATTGTCCCACCTTGGCCTTGCTGGGACCACTCCTGTTCCCTTCCTGGATATCCACTTCCTGACCTGAAGATGATTCGGGCCCGGGTTGTGGTCGGGGGTCTGGTAGAAGTCAAAGTTGGGTGTGGGCCTGCCTCCTGCTTCTCCCAGAGCCAGCTCATCTGTACCGGGTTTGTGGAGCCAGGGCTACAAGTAAACCGGACTTGGCTTAACAAAAGAGTTTAACAAAAGGCTTAAGGGACTTCACACTTGAGAATGTGTGAAGCCCTAAGAAGCCTTGGTGGCATAGTGGTTACCCTCAAGGTCAGCAGTTCAAAACCAACCAGCCACTTCACAAAAGAATCTCGAGGCTCTCTACTCCTGTGAAGAGTTACAGTCTCAGAAACCCACAGGGGCACTTCTCCCGAGTGGTGCGTCTCTAACCAAGCATCCCCTGCTAAATGTCCTCTAACCTAGGATGCTCCACAGACAGGCAGGGGGAGGAGAGGCTGCTTGGCCTTGGCTTGGGGTCCACAAGGAGAAGGTTTGGTCCAGAGGGCCCGGTGAGTCTCCTCCCTGAGCAGCACCCGGTCTAAGTGTTAGTTTACCCTCCAGCAAGGGCTGGCTTGACACAATGACTTGGCCCAAGGCCTGCCTTTAAAAGCCAAACCCAACAGTCTCCTTGGCTCCCTGGCTTGTGCCAGCTTACTCCTTGGCAGGGGAGGTGACCAGCAGGCTTAGGACCAGCCAGGAGGTGGTCTCACTGGTCTCCCCTGGGCGGCTGGAAGTCACACTCTGAACTCAGGCCTGGAATGTCCCAGCATGCCACACTGGCTATGGTGGGCAAAGAGGCGAGAAGTAGCAAAGCCTTCTGTCATCCTGTGGGGCCTGCCTGAGCCCTCCCCTGGGACTTTCCAGAAGTGGGCCACCATGTCCAATCTACTCTCTGATCGCAGGCCCCAATTGTAAATTCACTCTTGGGGCCTCGACCGAAACAACGTCTCAGAGACGTTCCTCACATGGCATTTTGTCAGGAGGATGGGAGAAATGAGTGCCCTTGGTGTGCCAAACGTACGCATCATTGTTGCTAGGTGCCTTTGAGTTCCGTTCTGACCCACAGCGACCCTGACCCCATGCACAACCAAATGATACAGCACCTGGCCCAGCACCATCCCCACAACTGCTGTGAAGTTTGAGCCCTATTGTTGCAGCCACTGTGTCAAGTCCTCTTTGTCATGCCCCCGCCACACACACACACACACACACACACACACACTTTACCAAGCATGATGTCCTTCTCCAGGGACATCTCTCCTGATAACCTGTCCAAACTATGTAAAATGATGTCTCCCATCCTCGATTCTCAGGAGCATTCTGTCTGTACTTCCAAGACAGATTTGTTCGTTTTCTCGGATAGTCTGTGGTACTCCAATATTCTTCACAAGACTGTGACCCGCATG
Source organism: Echinops telfairi (assembly GCF_000313985.2). Taxonomy (NCBI): domain Eukaryota; kingdom Metazoa; phylum Chordata; class Mammalia; order Afrosoricida; family Tenrecidae; genus Echinops; species Echinops telfairi. Next base: position 3,430,919 of record NW_022103923.1, read on the forward strand.
CATCCAGTCTTTCCCAGTCTTCCTAATTCATAGTACAGCTGTCACATGCATATGAGGTGATGTAAAAGACCATGGCTTGGGTCAGGCCCACCTTAGTCCTCAGGCTACAAGTAGAGATGGGAATCTCCTTGGGGGGAGGGGGGGGCCTGGGGACCCATAGCCTGTTTCATGGTTTTGCACCTGGCTGACTTAGTGGGTGCTGGCCTAAGCAAATTGGTGGCGCTGTCAAGGTAAGCCACTCCCCCTCTCGCTCTCCTCCATTAGCCTCCAGCCCCTCCCACCACACAGAGCACATGTCACTCCCTCTGGGCCCTGTAGTTCAGACTTCTCCCGCGGGGCCTTTGGTACATACATGTAGCTCTGATGTAAAACTGAACATGTTTAAAGGATATTATTCAGGTAATGGTGATTTCATTTATTTGCACAGATATATGTTTGGCTCTCAAATAATTTTTAAGTTGTTGTGAGGGGCAGGATTGGCCCTTCCACCTCAAAAGCTTGTCGACCCCTGCCATAAATGGTCTGTTCAGCATCCTCCACCCGGCAAGCTTCTACTAACCTTTCAAGACCCACTTTCCCACTCTCTGTAAAGTCCCCTCAGACTCCCTGCAGGGAGACTTTCTGGCTCATTTTGTGGCATACACATATGCTTGCATGAGTGTGTGTTTTAGTTCCACCTACTTATATATGAAAGGAGCCCTGGTGGCGTCGAAGTGACAAGTTGGGCTACTAACTACAAAGTCAGCAGTTCAAAACCACCAGCTGCTCCTTGGGAGAAAAATGAGGCTTTCTGCTCCAGCACAGTCTTAAGAATCCTAGGGAGCAGTTCTACTCTGTTTTCTGGGGTCGTTGTAAGTCTGAATTGGCTCAAAGGCAATGGTTTCCAAGAGAAAGAGCCAGGGAAGCTTCTAGCAGAAGGAGCTGGCAGAACAAAGGGAACGCAAACTAATCAGAGCCGCTGCCTCCGAACAACTGTGTAGCTTAGACGTGGCTTGTAGGATTTGCAACGCTGTAAATCTTGACAGAAGGACTGGCTTATCTTTCTCCTTCCGAGTGAGCAGCTCCGAGCGCCTGGTGTGTTCGAACCATCAACCTTTCACCGAGCGGCCAAATGTTTAGCCACGGCACCCCCAGGGCGCCTCAGCAAAGGATACAAGCCACTCTTTACTAGTTTCTTCCATAAGACGAGGGGGCTTCCAGAAGTTGGGGTGGGGGGCAGTGGAAAGAGAATGAGACCTTTCCACGAATCTGTGACGCTCCCTTGTAGGCGCCCTGGTGGCACAGTGGTTATGCCCTGGGCTGCTACCTGCAAGGTGAGCTATCTGAAATGACCAGCGGCTCCTGGGGAGAAAGACGGGCCTTTCTACTGGAAACAATGACAGTCTCAGAAACTCACAGGGGCAGGTCTCCCCTGTGCTATAGGGTCGCTAGGAGTCAGCAGTGAGTTTGGTTGGGGATTTGGTTTCATATTTGGCCGTAGTTCCTAAGATGCTCAGGGTTGTTGGGGGAATTCTCAGAGATTCAATGGTTCAATTCCCCACCAGAGCATCTCATGCCCAACCACCACCCTCCCATCTGTCAGTGGAGGCTTGCATGTGGTTGCTATGATGCTGATCCAGTTTCAGGGATACTTTTGGACTAAGAAAGACTAGGAAGAAGGGCCTGGCAATCTCCTTCCCAAAATCAGCCAGGGGATCCCAATGAAGCACAATGGTCCAGTCGACAACCCATCATTGAGATGGTGCAGGATCGGGCAACCTTTCTCCTTCCATGAGCCCGGGCTGCCTGGCCAACAGCTAACAACATAGCCACCAAAAGACACATGCTAGAATGGTCTCTAGCAAAGCACACGTGGCCCATAGCCCAAGAGCAGCTCAGTAGCAGGATGGATACATAGATCAAAGTGGCCCAGGCAGCCAGTGGAACATGACATGGCCATGAGAAGGAACCAGAACTGCACATAACAAGGCAGATCAAGCTGAATGATTCCATTTCTATAAGGCTCAAAGGCAGGCAAAGACAGGCTCTGGGTCAGGATATACCTCTTGTGGGGAGCAGCCTCCTGGACGGGGAAGGGGCCCACCTGAGAGACTGCCAGGTGCTCTGTCCTGCCCTGGGTGCACTTATGGGGGTCGGGGCCCTTTCCGTTTGTGAAACAGGTTCAAGCCGCACACGTTGGAAGATCCATGCACTCCACTGAATGTAGGTTATACTTCAATATAAGTTAAAAAAAAAAGCAGCTGAAAAAAAAAAAAAGCAGCTACTGCTGCAGCTGATGTTGTCTAATGGCCTAAATTCTATGAATATGCAATAAACTTGCAGCCTAAGAATTTTGTCCTTTAATTTGCCACTGACT
>NW_022103923.1:3433800-3435651 GCF_000313985.2 Echinops telfairi
AAAAAACTATGCTCTTTGTTGTTGTTTTATGTGAGGGGGATAGTGCATTTGGAGTTTGTTCCACCAGGTCAGACTGTTAATCAAGCTTTCTATTTAGAGGTTTTGAGAAGATTGTGTAACAGTTTGCAAGGAAAAAAAGGCCTGATTTGTGGCAGACGGCCACCACGACAATGCACCTGCTCACGCAGCCATCTCAGTGCGCCAGTTTTTGGCAAAAAACTAGCATGCCTCTCTGGACCCACATACCTTACTCATCTGACCTGGCTCCCTGCAACTTCTTTGTGTTTCAAAGAATGCAGAGGGACATGAAAAAGCAGTGATTTGACAACATAGAAGAGATGAAGAAAAACACGAGGGAGGTGCTGTCAGCCATCCAAACAGATGAGTTTGAAAAATGTTTCCAAGAATGGAATCACAGATTTGACAAATGTATTAAGTGTAGTGGAGAGTACTTTGAAGGTGATAAGGTTGTTTTATATAAAAAATATAAATACATAACTTTGAAAAAGTAATTGTTTGTATACACACACAGGCACAATTACACATACACACCACACACATTCTCTCTCACAAATGAACATACACACTCTTACACATACACGTGCACACACATGTACCTTTACATACATACACACACACACACACACACACAGGCAGGCACACAGATGTCTGCTGTTGAACAACATGGCTGCCTTTATATGATAGTTCATAAAGCTTTGGACCTTAAAAAACGTCATCATGATGATCAGACTTAAGGGTTGGACTTGTGCACCCAGCACCTATGAAGTGCTTTGCACACACTGTCCCCAGGAAGCCTTCAAACCACCCTGTGAACTAAGAGCCATTCTTCACATTTTACAGTGAATATCTATAAAGGGCTCTGACGGGTGGAGGGCACATAGTCATTGGCAGCAGAGTCAGGGCTCGAATCCAGGCAGGGCGTCTGACCCAGACGCCGCTTCCCTCCATTGGCAGCCATGGTTTGGGAGCCTTACAAGAAGAGTTAGCAAATGAAGATACACAGTTGGAACTTCCAACAAACAACAGATCATTGTGAAGGATGTCTCTGACACTATTTGTAAGATGCTTACACTAAGAAGATATTCAGGAGCCCTGATGATGTAATGGTTACATGTTGAGTTGCTAACTGCAAGGTCCAAAGTTCGAAACCCCCAACCACTCCAAGCGAGAAAGACAAGGCTTTCTACTCCTGTAAAGAGACACAGCCTCAGAACCCCATGGGAACAGTTCTACCTACTGTCCTATAGGATGGTTATGAGCTGACACCGAATCAAAGGCAACGAGTTGGGTTTTGAGTTATCTGGTATTCCATTTGAACTCGATGATCTTTGTTTTAGATGCCGCCCCTACCACTGGAGCCCAAGGCAATAAAGAACCAGAGGGAGGCACAGCGATGATTTTCCAGCATCTAGAGCCCAGACTCCTCCGGCAAAGCTCTGTCCAATGGTCACAACCCCTCTGGAGAACTCGGAACACTCCTCGGGAGCTACAACCAAACCTATCACTTGCCCGTTAGTTGTGCCCTCCCCACCTCCGCTGGTTGTCAACAACACCACTGCTCACCACATCAGGTGGCCACTGCTCTCACACCTCACTCAGAAGTTGTCTGGGACTTAGCATCCACAGCCATCGTCTAGCATTTACCCCAAAGTGCCTGGGCATGCTGGCCAACCTTGGAACATGTCACTGTTCTCATCTCAATGAGATGGCAAATTCAGCATTTCACACTTCCTGTGGCACATTTCATCAAGCTTCCTGGGCACAGGCTCCAGCTTGATCTCAGCTTGGACCACTGAAGCCTCACCAGCAGGCTCAGGCCACCACTCGCCT
>NW_022103923.1:3437001-3441593 GCF_000313985.2 Echinops telfairi
TGACAGAAAAGAAAGAACAGACCAAAGTAGATGTCAGAAGAGATTCTGAAACTTACTCTTAATTGTAGAGCAGTGAAAGCAAATGAAAGAAAGGATGAAGTTAAAGAGCTGAATAGAAATTTTCAAAGGGCAGCTCGAGAAGACAAAGATAAAGAGTATAATGAAGTGTGCAAAGACCTAGAGTTAGAAAACCAAAAAGGAAGAACACGCTCAGCATGTCTTAAGCTGATAGAATTCAAGAAAAATATTTAAGCCTCGAGTTGCAATATTGAAAGATTTTGCAGTAAACTATTAAATTATGCAAGAAGCATCAAAAGAAGATGGGAGGAATACACAGAGTCACTGTACCAAAAAGAACTAGTCAACGTTCCATCATTTCAAGAGGTAGCATGTGAGTTAGAACCAATGGCGCTGAAGGAAGTTCAAGCTGCACTGAAAGCATTAGTCAAAAACAAGGCTCCAAGTATGAATGGAACACCAATTGAAATGGGTCAACAAGTTCATGAAGCACTAGAAGCATTCACTCATCGGTGCCAGGAAATTTGGAAGACAGATATTTGGCCAACTGGCTGAAGAGATCCATAATTATACCAATTCCAAAGAAAGATAGCCCAATAGAATGTTCAAACTATAGAACAATGTCATTGATATCACTTGCAAGTAAAATTTTGCTGAAGATCACCCAACAACAGTTGCAGCAGTACATTGACAGGGAGTTGCCAAAATCTCAGACCAGATTCAGAAGAGGACATGGAACAAGGGATATCATTACTGATGTCAGATGGATCTTAGCTCAAAGCAGAGAATACCAGAAACATGTTTCCTTGTGTTTCACTGAATATGCAAAGGCATTCGGCTATGTGGATCATAACAAATTATGGATAACCTTGAGAAAATGAGAATTCTAGAATACTTCATTGTGCTCATGCAGAACTTGTATATGGACTAAGAGGCAGTGGTGTGGAAGGGCCAGGGGAATACTACTTGGTTTCAAATCAGGAAAGGTGTGTGCCAGGGTTGTATCCTCTCAGACTGTATGCTTCTTCAGTCTGTATGCTGAGCAAATAATCAGAGAAGCTGGACTAAGAAGAATGTGGCATCAATATTGGAGCAAGGCTTATGCAGCTGACACAACCTTACTAGCTGAATGGACTAGAACCCAATGTCAAGAATACCAAAATCCACACGATTGAACCAAGAGGTCACACTATGATACATGGAGCAAAGGTTGACGTTGTCAAGGATTTTCCTCTTGCTGGGATCCACAATCAATGCTCATGGATCCAGAAGTCAAGAGATCAAAAGACACATTGCATTTGGGTAAATTTGCTCCGCAAGACCTCTGTAGAGTGTTGAAAAGTAAGAATGTTAGTTTGAGGACAAAGGCATGACTGACCCAAGACACGGTATTTTCCATTACTTCATAAACCTGGGAAAGTTGGACACTGAATAAGGAAGACTGAGGAAAGTTCAATGTAGTTGGATCTTGGTGCTGGAGAAGAACATTGAACGTACCATGGATTTCTAAAAGGACAAAACAGATCTGTCTTGGAAGAAGTATGGCCAGAGGCCTCCTTAAAGGCAAGTATGGCGAGTCTTCATCTTACACACTTCAAACATGTTGTCAGGAGAAATCAGTCTCTGGGGAAGGACATCATGCTTGGTAGAGGGGCAGTGACAAAGAGGAAGGCTGTCAACGAAGTGGACTGACAGAGTGGCTGTAACAATGGACTCAAGCACTGGAACCATTGGGAGGATGGTGGAGGAGCAGGCAGTGTTTTCTTCCGTGGTGCATGGGGTCGCTATGGTTTGGAGCTGACTCAGTGGTACCTCACAACAACAACAATAACCAGTAATAGAAATGTAGTCTTGTTAGAAGAAAGAAATGGAAGAAAGGAATCAAGAATAGTACAGATTCTTCCATTTGCTGTTAGAATAAAAAGCCAGCTTCTTAATATGGTCCATGGAGTAGATTGAATTAGTCGCCCAACTGTTCCTTCTACCTGTGATACAAATGCACACCCTGTGCCCTTTGCCATCTAGAGGACTTGGTGGCGTTGCTGCTGTTAGGTGCCATCGAGTTGGTTTCAACTCAGAGTGACCCTATTACAACAGAGCAAAACATCACCCAGCCCTGTGCCATCCTCACAATGGTTCTCATATATGAGCCCATCAATGCAGCTACTGCATCCATCCATCTCATTGCAGGCCTTCCTCTTTGGGGCTGTTCCGCTGCTTTACCAAACATGATGTCCTTCTCCAGAGCCTGGTCACTCCTGACAACGTGGTCAAAGTACGTGAGACAAAGTCTTGCTATCCTTACCTCTAAGGAGCATTCTAGCTGCTCTCAAGCCAACGCTGACCGATGGGGTCCCCATGTGCATTGCACTGTCCTGAACCATCTCCATCATCATTGGTTTGCTTGTGTCCGCCATTACCTTCCAACCCAGGAGGCCCATCTGTCAGCATTGTATTGGATCATATTCTATTGTGATCGAATGGGTTCTCATGGGCTGGTTTGCAGAAGTATATCGCTGGCTGGGCCAAGCCTTTCTTCTAGCCTGTCTTGAGTGGAAGCTCTATTGAAGCCTCTCTACCATAAGTAATCCTGGAAGACTGGTGGCAGAGCTCCCATGGTCATAGTAACACACAAGCCACCACAGTACAACAAACTGGAAGGTGAGTGTGGTGGCCATCTAAGGCAGCTCTGCCTGATAGCATCTTGTTTCTTTTTCATTGTCCTTCCCACCATTTTAACTTCACATCTATCTCTGTGGTTACCTGATTCCTCTCTCTTCCCCAGCTGAGGGCAGAGGCCATGATTATTTAGTTCATCCACATATCCCCACTGGTAACTAGCTTGCTGCCTGGGACAGTATTTTCTTGAATAAGGCTGAAGCAGGGGAGAGCCTCTTTCCCAGATGGGACATGCTTCAATGGAGGAAGTGGGATTTCAGCCAAACCCAAAGGCATGGGTAAAATTGCCTATTGAACAAAGATGTGGCCATGGAGAACGTTATGACGATAGGAAGCCATTAAGCAAGGTCAGGGGTTCATACTGAGACCAGGGAGATGCTGTGGAAACCCAGCTTCATCCAGCAGACCATGAGGAGCTGTGAATGGGTTTTGAGCTAAGATTGGAGGTGAGGAAGAGTCATAAAGTTTCTTCTGGAAGGTTCCAGTGGCAAGAAGGCCCATAGGCTGGGTCTGAGGTGAGGAGGGCTGGGAAATGGGAAGAGAAGTGGCACTAAGCAAAGAGAAGCTCTCACCCTAAACGAATGCTGCCAATAGTGACCGGATCTAGTGCAATCACTTCCGCGTTTCTGCCCTGAATATCTGAGGGGGAGTGGGGCGGCTGCTAAGCGATACTACTAAGTTATAGGAGGAAAGACAGGCTAATGGACCAGTTTTGGGGGGAAATGAGTGACTATAAGTTTATGTGTGTTGAGTTAGATGTCTAGGACGCAATCTGGAGATGAGTACCCGAATTTGGGAAAACAGCTTGAGCAAGTGCCTTCGTTTGGGGTCCCCAAGAAAGAGACTCCAAGACGGGGATTTGTGTCTTCGTGGCTTATGAAAAGCTGATCTCTGGAAACACTGGGACGTGAGACAGGGAAGAGATGGAAGCCAGTAAAGAATGACTTTTCTAGAAAGTTCCCACTGTGGGCAACTGGAGCTCAATCCTGCTGTTTCTCCAGGAGCCAGTGTAGAACAGAAACCTCTGAGTTATTTTACCCAAGGATTAGGGAGCTAAGGTATTTACACACTGCCTTCGGTTGAGGAATATTAGATTGGTTGGTAAGCACTTCTGGGTTACTGTGTCTGTAGGCAGACAGGGCTCTGAGGGTCAAACAAAGACCTGAAGCCAGGAGACCCAGATTCAGGCCATTGGAAATCAATTAGCCATGCACAGAAACAGACATGGAAATGGTGGTTTCGGTCCCTGTGTTAACTGTGTTATCCAGACAAGCAAAACCAGAGACCCTTGAATGTGTCTGTATATGTTGTTGTTGATGTTAGGTGCCATTGAGTCAAAGGTCTTCCTTTCTCCCACTGCCCCTCCACATTACCAAGCAGGATGTCCTTCTCTTGGAGTTGGTCTCTCCTGCCAACATGTCCAAAATAGGTAAGATGCAGTCTCACCCTTCTTGCCTCTAAGGAGCCTCCTGGTTGTACTTCCTCGAAGGCAGAGCTGGTACTTTCAGTGTTCTTCCCCAGCACCAGAATTCAAATGCATCATGTCTTCTCTGGTCTTCCTGATTCAACGTCCAACATTCACATGCATAGGAGGTGATTGAAAATGTCATCAAGTGGGTCCGGCACACCTTAGTCTTTAAACATAACCTCCTTGCTTTTCAACACTTTGAAGTGGTCTTGTACAGTAAATTTGCTCAATGCAATGTGTCCTTTGATCTCCAGACTGCTGCTTCCGTGAATATTGATTGTATGTATATAGAAAGATATTTATATCAAGAAATGACTCACACAGTTGTACAAGTAAGTCCAGTCCAGTTCAAGTCTGTGACTCAGATGTGGGAGGCTTCTCCTGACTCCTGTAGCTGCAGGGGCTGATGAACAGGAAACAGGAAGGT
>NW_022103923.1:3450521-3469802 GCF_000313985.2 Echinops telfairi
GGGGAGAGGCAAAGGGAAGGCCGATCTCATCAGAATGACCTGAGCTGCTTTATCAAACCGCAGGTGACTGATGCCACCCTGATTTTAGCAAATCGTTTAGCATAGTCACTCTGGTACTGGAGCCCCGGGGGCGTAGTGGTTACTAGTTGGGCTGCTAACTGCAAGGTTGGCCCTTTGAGACCACCAGCTGCTCCACAGGAGAAAGGTGCGGCTTTCTATACCCCTGTCAAGAGGTTCTGTCTCCGAAACCCACAGGGGCAGTTCTGCCCTGTCCTGTAGGGCTGCTATGAACTGGCATCGACTCGATGGCAGGGAGTCGTCGGGTCTTCTACTGGTTTGGGTATCTGACATCTGATCTCCCCTAGACCTATCCAAACTTTTCATACCTTGCCAGTGGGTCCCTCCACAGCGCCCCCATCCTGTGGACTTCCATGAAAAGCCAAGAGCTGGCAGATAGGTCTTCCTCCAGGGTGGTCTAGCTGAGTCGCACCCAGGTGAGACTAATGAGCTCCTGAGAAGGAGACCTGCATGGCCTTATCCACCACCATTGTCCCTCTTACCCCAGCACTCATCTGACTCATATCGACCCGATCGGACAGTGCGGAAGTGCCCCTTCGGGTTCCCAAGACTTTCAGTATTTCGGAAGTAGAGACTAGCTGTCGCTTTGGAACCGCTGAGTCAGAATTGACGCTGTGGCAGTGAGTGTGTGGCAGTGAGTGTGTGTCATGTGTCTCCAGTACAGGCACATTTCTACCCCCAACTGGAATAGCCACTAGCCGGCTTTCCTTTGAATCCAATGCAATTGCTGAGGGGACCCTGACCTCTCCCCGGTTAGAAATACATCCAATACCGAACAGCCTCCCAGAGAGGCAGGAGACGGGGCCAAGGACCCCGGAAGAAGAATCTTAGTTCCTTTAGCCCTAAGCAGCCAGAGCAGCAGCGAGCTGGTGTCATTCTGCCTGTCGGCTGTGGCTGTCTTCGCTGTCATGGTGGCCGTCGTCGTCAGCCCGAGCTCCCTCCGGAAGGGCTGCTCCGGAAGATCCCAGCCAGACTGCCCTTGTCCGGGGCCCTGGGTGATTTATAGCCTCGTCTCCACACACATGCTCACTCATCCTGTCCACAGCCTGAATCTGGGCTAAGGCCCATAAAATAAGCAACCGCTATTGGCAAATTCATTAATTAGGATTCTGTTTGTACTTTTATTGTGAAGGAAAATCATTTGTCAGCTTGAAGTCAGACCCAGTGCCTGATGAGCACTGTTATTCTAAGAAGGTATCGACTGACAAGGATTCTACTTGGCATTCCCTCTCCTTCTGTCACGGCTGGCCGGCCCACCCCTGCTTCCTGGTCCACAGAACCCCCATGTGGTTCGGGTAAAGGGTAGCCATGTGGGTCAAGGGCAAGTTGGCCACCTCCCAACTCCAGAGGGCGAATTATGGTTCATTCCAAAGGACTCATGGAAGGAGCACTCCTGCTCGGGACTTCAGACTTGGCTTGGGGGATGACCTCTGGAATTCACAGAGGCCTCCTGCGGGCCTGAGGAAGTGGAAGATGGCAGAGGGGAACGGTGACCAGAGCCGGGAGGGTGGCATGGATCACAGACTTTGCCAGTTTACAAAGAGTCTGACCTCAAGCTTCTCCATTCCAGGAGATAACCATCTCCGACAGTGTAGGCCAGGGGTCGGCAAACTTTTGAGACCGAAGAGCCAATCCTGTCCCTCACAACAATTTTGAAATGATTCGAAAGGCATTCAATGTATGTTTGCAAACAAATGAAATCACCACCATGTGAATGATATCCTTTAATCTTTTTTTTTTTTTTCCAGTCAGGAGTACTATTAAAAGAGCTACACTTGGCTCACCAGCTGGAGTGGCCAATCCCTGCAGCCCTGCTTTGGGCCACAATTGAATGGGGTTCCTGTCATTAGCATTTAAAGCATCTAACACAGCTGCAAACACCCTACTATGTCTTAGCATCCTCCTGTTGCCCATTCTAATCATGGTGATGCCTCCATTTTACTACTACTGTGGAAGCTTCCCACACACAAAAAAATCAGGAAGCTTTAGGCCAGAGTCTATGGAGACCACACACACACACTTGCACTCGCAGGAATGAGGATGCTCTATGCAAATGTATCTTCCAAAATAGCCGAGTGGTTGTAATGTCCTTGATGCCAATTCACTGGTTGAGGACCACAAGGTCAAGGTCATATCTCTTGGGCTGAGCCAGGTCTTCTCAAAATGATAACATCCTTCCTAGTGTCCCACACACAGAGCCAGCTGAGCAGGCCAGCTGGGCAGTTGCCCAGAGCACCAGTCTAGTAGATGATCCAAAATGCCACTGGAATAAATAAAAATGGCGGTGCCCCTTGGCTCAAGTTTTCACATACTCCCACCAAAAGAAACAGCATCCTTATAGGGGATTTGTAAGAATATCTCTGGCTGGCAACGACCCCTCCCTTTGGGTATTGTTGCAGTGCGTGCGTACACGGGATTCTGAAGCCAAATGCAGCCCAGTGGAGCCTGCCTGCTTGTCAAGAACTAGGATCCATTTTATTCTGTACTGTGCGAGCCCAAGATGCTCCTCCACATTGTCTGGAGAAATGGCCCAAGACAATGGACATGAAGAAAAGAACTACAAAAAATAGAAAACATGCTACCTTTTTTTTTATTTGTGAACTTTTCGTTAGCCAAAAGAGATAAATTAGTAAATTGACCTATCGGTGCCTAAAATGTTTTCATCCATAAGCTGGACTGAGTCTGCTTCTTTCCTTCCTGTACCCTTTTCCAGGGAACTCAACTAAGAGAATCTGCAATTTGACCGGCACATGTGGCCTCTTGGAATAAAGACACCATTTCCTAGACTCTCTTGTAGCTAGGGGTGCCCATGATCAGATGACTACATTCTGGCCAATGAGATATCATCGGTTCTGGGAGCCTACCTTAAAAAGTAGTTGGAAAAAAAAAAAAGTAGTTGGTACCCTCTGCTGCTGCTGCTTTATTCTCTCCTCCATTCTGATGGCTGGAACACCGACTTGCTGGCTAGCGTTTGGCAATAATCTTGGGCCATGAGGTGACCTTGGGAATGGAAGTCAGGCATGACAGACCAATGGGAGAGAAGCCCCTAAGGACTTTATAGAGCAGCATTTCAACTCCAGATTTAAGACTGCTCACCTCCCACCCCCTATACAAGAGAGGCGTAAACCATTGTCTTGAACAAAGTTAAGTAAAAAAATATATTGCTACAAAATCATAGGACCCTTTGTTAAACAGAAGAATAAAAATGTAAGGCTTTTGCTTCTCTACATCTCCACCATTGAGAGCTATAAACTTCTGCAGGTGGTGTTTCCAGCTCTCTAAGCCTCCATGAAGGAGCCCTTGGTGGTGTAGTGGGTTGTACATTGAGCTGCTAACCACAAGGTCAGCAGTTCCAAACCACCAGTGGCTCCGTGGGAGAAAGAGGAGGCTTTCTACTCCCGTGTGGTAGCTACATAATTTCATGTCAACTTGAAGATATATAAAAGTGTAGGGGTGGAATCTTGCCTGTCAATCAGGTCTCAGCCTGATGGTGACTCCTTGTGGGCGTGGCCTTCTCATAAGGACAGCCCTAGGAAACTTCCCCCCTCCTCTCTCTGCCTTCATGTTCCTATTGGCTGACCCTGGTTGCTACCAGAGTCCTGGAGAGGTTCCACCCTCATTGGAGCCACAAGACTTTGCACCTACCGGCCTGTGACAGTTCCTGCATTTTGTATCATTGCATGTGACTTCATGAGTCTGAAGAGGGACTTATGGACTAGCATCTGATTTATGGACTTGAGTTGAACTGGGCTGGGATGTTTTCTTGATATATGAGGGGGCACCCAAAAACGGGGATTTTTTCCAAAGCTATGTATTTAATATTTTTTATAAAACCTTATCACCTTCAGAGTACTCTCCATTATACATAATACTTTTGTCAAATCTGCGATTCCATTCTTGAAAACATTTTTCAAACTCATCTGTTTGGATGGCTGACAGCACCTCTCTCGTGTTTTTCTTCACCACTTCTAGGTCATCAAATCACTGTCCTTTCATGTCCTTCTTCAACCGTGGAAACAAAAAGATGTCTCATAGAGCGAGGTCAGGTGAGTAAGTTACATGGGACAAGAGAGGCATGCTGGTTTTTTGCCAAAAACTGGTGCACTGAGATGGCTGCTTTAGCAGGTACATTGTTGTGGTGGCAAAACCAGTCCCTCATCTGCCACAAATGAGGCCTTTTTGTCACACACTGTTAAGCAATCTTTTCAGAACCTCTCAATAGAAACCTTGATTAACAGTCTGACCTGGTGGAATGAACTCCAAAGGTACTATCCCCCTCACATCAAAGACCAAAGACCAGGTCATTATGCTAAAATTGGCATTTCAGAAACATAGAGAATTTGGGGGAGGGGGCCAGTGTTTCAGATCATCCCTTTGTCTAATCTTTTTTGAAAACATGACCATAGAAATAATGCCACATAAATAAGATCAGTGTGATGAGTACCGAAAAAAACAACTCACTTCTGTCAAGTCGATAATGATTCAGGACATTATCCTACAGGACATTATCCTTCAGCAACCCTACAGGACAGGGTAGAACTGCCCTCTGTTTCTGAGATTGTAACTGTTTTCAGGGATAGAAAGCCTCATCTTTCTCCCTTGGAGTGGCTGGTGGTTTTGAACTGCTGACCTTGCAGCTAGCAGCCCCATGCATAACCACTCTACCACCTGAGCTCCTGTGATGAGTCCAGGTATGGATTCTTTCTCTGAGAAGAAGGATGCTTGTAGGAGACAAAGCTGTCTAAAGCTGTAGCTTAACTAGTTCCCCTTCCTCCTGTGCTGGGTCAGAGCTTCCCTTGCAGAGCCACTTCCAGGGCTCCACCCTCACCCCATCCCAGGGCCTGGTCCCAGAGCCTGGTGAGTCTCCAAGATTTGGGGCTTTCTGCCAGGGTGCTGAGAGCCTGGGCAGGCACCCAGTCCCACCGAGGCAGAAGCCTCAGGCCCACTTCTGCTCACTTTAAGATGTCATGAACTCACCTACATTTCACCCAAACACCTCTCCAACACCTGTGTCCTTCCTCCCTTCCCACCCCACAGTAATGTAGGGCTTCAGGAAGGTAGGCCACGTAGGAACTGGCTACTCAGAATAAGTGCCCACTATCTCCATACTGCCTGCATGTCTGCCATGGCCACAGAGGCAGCCGAGCCAGAGTGGCAGCTGGAGAGAGCGCCCCCACCAACAGGAGTGACCAGGACCCAGTAGGGCAATGCAACCCAGCTTCCCTGAGGCCACCTCAAGAGAGGGGAATGCTCCACCGCTTTTGCCACCAAGCCCGCTGCCTCGTGAACATGCAAAGAGTTTGGATCGTAGATTTTCACTATTGTCATTCCATGGGAAATGTCGAATAATGAGAGACTCGGTGGATAAGTGCTGCTGTATAAATTTCCTGGTTTGTCTAAGTGCACAGTGGCTATATATGACAGTGTCCTTATATGTGTGTAGGAAATACACCCTGAAATATTTCAGAGTAAAGGAGTCCTCAATATATTCTCAAAAGTTTCAGGGGAATAAAATGTGTGCAGCAAGTGTGTGTGTGTGTGTGTGTAAGAGAGAGATGCCAATTGGGCACATGTTAACATTCCAGGCATCTGCCAAGGGGGGTTCCAGTAACTTTCTTGCATTATATTTTGCAAATTCTCAAGTCTGAAATAATTTCTAACTCAAAAGTGTATCAGATGAAAATCCACAAGCTCCCTCCTGGCACCTGAGGGGAGAGTACATATTGGGGGAGGGGAAGCAGGGCAGAGGGGTGCTGCCCGTGTCTGGAGGCCCCTGCTAGGAGGCAGACAAGAGCCAAGGCTCATCGAAGCAAAACACTGAGGATCCCTGGCTGTTCAGAGGAGGGGCCAGCCAGCGCCCCTCAGCAACCTTCCTTGGCCGCCACACTGACAAGAGCATCAAATGGGAAAAGTGCGCTACAGCCAGCTCAGCTCCTGCATGCTGGTCAAGGAAGGGGGACAAGGGGACACGGCCCTGCTGCTTGGTCAACTCATCCCCTAGGGTCCCCACAGCCTGGGCTCCCTTGGCTCGCCTCTGCCCCTAAGGCGATAAGGCTCTCTGGACTCCAGAAGGCCTGTACCGGGACCCTTTGACCTCAACCGGGGCAGGCCGGGGCTGGGTTGTGACAGAATAAAGGAGTGGGCCTCCTTGATCAGAGCTGGCCCGGGCAGGGGTGCTCGTGTGAGGCGGGGACCCGTGGCTCAGTCAGCAAGGCTGTCTAAACAAGCAGGGGTTTCCCAGCAAAACAGGCGCCACCCTCATTAAACACAGGGCCAGTCTCGGGCCTAATCTGATGGGGCCCGCTCACAGCCGCCTCCATTCCTGCAGGTGGATGGGTGTGGGGAGGTCCTGAACACATCTCGGCACACGCAGGGTGGTCTCCTGAATCCGGACAAACGTGCCTCCTGCCCCATCTGCCTTGTTCGGGCCCAGAAACGAATAGCGCTGTCAGGAAGAGAAAGAGAGAGAGAGAGAGAGAGAGAGAGAGAGACTGCAACTTTGGCGGCAGCACTATCCCTGCCTAACACTGCCTTTCAGAAGATGTGACATCCATGGCCCCCATATCTGGATTAGAAGCATTCATGGATTGCAGGAAAAGCAGGCCCCGCTGGAGCCTTGCTGATAGATTGCTATCAGCAGGCCCCTCAGAGAGCGAGGGAGCTAGCGAGCGAGCGAGCCTGTTCTTTTCTTCTTCCGAACTCTTTCATGGAGACGGCCCAGGCGTGGTGACTCAGAAGCACCACAATTCAGAGCAGCTGGGGCCAGGGGCTGGGTGGTGGAGTGGGCTGTGTGTTAGGCCCGGCCCCTGGCGCCCAGCCAGCTGGGAGGCTGGAGATGAGGTTTGCAGGCTCGTAAAAAAGAAATTGCTTGTTCCTCTGCCAGACGGAAGAACACGGCCAGGTTCCGCGGGGAGAGAAGAAAGGCGCTGCTGGGGTCGGGCTGTTCACGCCCAAGACAGTGTCATGGGCGGCTGCTTCCGGGCCAGGCAGCAGGCAGCCCGGCCAGGAAGGGCCTGACACTGCTGACCCACTTGTGGGTGACCCCGTTGCAGGTGAGGAAAGTGGGGCACAGGGAGGTGCAATGAATTACCCTGGTGCCGCCAGTATGACCTGGCCGTCCCCCGCCCTCCCCAGAAATACACACTCCCCTATGGCAAGGCCTCTGGGAAATGTAGGGCTGCAAAGGAGCCCTGATGGCATGGTGCTTAGGAGTTGGGCTGCTACTGGAAAGGCCAGCCGTCCGAAAGCACCAGCCAATCAGAAGGAGAAAGCCAAGGCTTCCTACTCCCAGAAGGCGTTACAGGCTCAGAAACCCACAGGGACAGTCCAGCACTGGCCCACAGAGCCCCTACGAGTCGGCAGTGACTCCTTGGCAATGAGTTTGCTGTCTTGGAAGGGGGCTATAGACTCCCAAGACAGGCTTGGGTACCCCACCTGCTGAGGTTAAGCCGAGGCTGTGCCCCTCTTTTGTAGAATAGTCTCAATAGCAATGGGTTCTTTCTCTTGACTCGAAAGCATTTAGCATCCCTTCTCCCACCATCTCTCTCTCTGGCCTGGGGTTTCCTTGCCTTTTTTTATTACTACTATTCTTTCCATCCTGTCATCACAGGCTGGGGTGTTTGTACAATACTGGAATAAGGATTTTCTAGGAGAAAGAAAAAAAACCAACAGGTAAAAGGCAAACCCAGATTTTTAGTAGATTTAACAGATACACAAATCATCCGGCCCAATGACAGTCAAAGTGCCTGAATACGCCCTCCTGGTACCGAGACTTAGCTCATCAAGGACAGATGCCAGACACTTCGTGGACCGGCTTTGGGCCGGGGACCACACCAAGTAGTGGTGGCGAAGGTCAAGGTCAAATGTAGATGGTCTGATTCCACCTAGGCACTAATGGGCTCTGTGGCTTCCTCCTCTAAGCCCTCCTGCTGTGGTTGTTATTGTGTGACTTTGAGCACACTCCAACTCATAATGATGCTGCAGGCTAGAGTAGAGCTGTCCCCAGAGACTTTTCTAGGCTGTAATCTTACTGGGAGCCACGTAGCTAACCATTTCTCCACCAAGGCTCCTTCTCTAAGCCCTCCCCACAAAAAACCAAACTCACTGCCATTGAGTCGATGCCGACTCCAAGTGATTCCATAAGACAGGGTAGAACAGTTCCTGTCGGCTTCCCAGACTAATTCGTTACGGGGATAGAAAGCCTCATCTTTTTTGCCTCAGAGCTACTGCTGGTTTCGAACTGCTGATCTTGAGACTAGCAGCCTAACTCATCACCAGCTATGTCCCCAGGCTCCTGAGCACTGTAAATGTGCCCACACCCCAGTCAGAGGGCAAAGAACTGCTCTTTGCTTTGTCTCTAACTGCGCTGGCCTTTCTCAACAGAGCAGGATAGGGGGGTGGGGGTGGTGATCACATCTGGGGGGTTCACAGGAGACCAAATTCAGTGCCTGTGTTGAAATGGTCCTTTTAGGCAAATACGCTGTCTTGCTCCGATTCCATCTAGCTGGCCCTCGCTGCCACAAGGCTGTGTTTGGCTGTGTGGGGGAGGAGAATAGAGCTTATGCCAGCGCTTCTCAAACTTGACTGTGTGCAGGAATCCCCCGGGGATCTTGTTAACATGCAGACGCTGAGCCAGCAGGTCTGGGTGGGGCCCAAGAGTCTGCATTCCTAACAAGCTCCCAGGTGATACTCAAGCCGCTAGTCCCCTAACACACTGCCCTTGGAGTAGCAAAGGCTTATGGGGTCCCTGACAGGAAGAGGACCTCCACGGCATCCCCCGGAAGCTTCTAGATCTCTGCAGTGAAGTAGCTGGTCCTGGCTGCCCCAGAATGGTGACTGGTGAGGTTGGAACTGAGACCCTAGGTGGTGTCCATCCAAATCTGGATCCTCCCAGAGTCCCAAATACAAACAGAAATAAACACGCATGTTTGCACCCCACGTCTCAAAAGCACCTCCCTCTGACAGATTCCCGAGCAGCCAGCAGCATGCCTTCTGGTTGCTTCCTCCAGCTCCAGCTCCATCTTCCCACAGTACCCCAAGCCAGCAGGAGCGCCCGCTACCCCCTTCTCTTCCCATCTGATTGGGACATCCTTATTGATATGTTCGGTATGTAGGAACTCAAGAAATTGATGAAGCTTTTTGTCTTGCCAGACAATGCCTGACTTTCAAGCCTGTTCTCTACCTGTGGATTCAAAGCTTGTGTTTTCCAAGTTGATTCTCTTACAGACCCTATAAGACAACGATTCTCTTACTACCCCTACTACCCCATATCTAGGCCGTAGCCAGGATGCTCCTTAGAAGCAAGGGTGGGAAGACTTTATCTCGTGTAGTACTTTAGACATGTTGTCAGGAGAGCCCATTCCCTAGAGCATGACACCGTGCTTGGTAAAGTGGACCAAAAGCCAAACACTGTCATCAAGTAGTTATCAACGCACAGCAATCGTATAGGGCATGGTAGCACTGCCCCTGTGAGTTTCTGAGGCTGTAACTCTTTACGGAAGTAGAAAGCCCCGTCGTTCTCGCTCAGAGGGACTGACTGGTGGTTTCAAACTGCTGACCTTATAGTGAGCAGCCCAAAGCATAACCATTATACCAGCAGCGAAAAAGACAAGGGCCCTCGATGAGACGGAGGGACACAGCGGCTGCAACAATGGACTCACGCATAGGCACGATTGTGAGGAGGGCGCAGGACCGGGCAAAGTTCCTTTCCATGGTCCATAGTGTCTCTGGGAGTCTGCACGGACTCAATGGCACCTAGCAACCACAACAACATATTTGAACCAAAGAAGTCTCTCTCTCCGGCCCCAAGAACCTGTGAAGGGGTCAATGTCCTTAAAATAGGGTGCTGCTCCTAGGGAGGCCTGCCGCAGGAACATCGGCTTACTGGGTCCGCCTATAGCGAAGCAGTGAGCACCCGCTAGGTGCCAGTCCCAAGACAGGACTAGGGGAGACAGGGTGAGTGGGTCTACATCCTGCTCCTAAAGCAAGCACAACTTTAGGAAAACCACAGCAGGGCCCCATGTGGAGGACTCCCTGATTGGTGCAAACAGTAGAAACTGGAAGTTCGAAGCCACCCAAAGGTGCCTTAGGGAAAAAGGACTGGCGATGTGCTTCCCGAAGATTCACCATCTTAAAACCCTCTCTGGAGCACAGCTCCCCTCTGGCACATATGACGACATGCCTCAGAAACGATTCAGCGGCAATGGATTCGGGGAGGGGGGTTAATGAGCCCTGTGGTGGGAGTTGGGGTGAACCACCACCCAGGGCCCCCTTCAAAGAAACGCTCACTGTGCAGCCCTCAGTTCTCAGCCCCTTCAGGAGGATTTCCAGGAGCCCTCGCAGTGCTGTGGGCTAAACGTTGGCTTGCTACCCACAAGGACAGCCGTTCAAATTCGCCAGCTGCTCGGAAGGAGAAAGACGAGGCTCTCTGTGCCCCGAAAGACCCGCAGTCTTGGAAAGCCTATCTAGGGTGGCTAGCAGTTAGCGTGCATGTGCAAGTTGGACACTGGCAAAGGAATACTCAACATCTGAATGCAGGCACTGGAGAGGAATATTGACAGTACCCCAGACCGCCAGAAGAACGCACAGCTCTGTCTTGGAAGAAGTACAGCCAGAATGCTCCTTAGAGGCAAGGGTGGCAAGAATTCATCTCACCTGCTTTGGACATGTCGTCCCTGGAGAAGGCCAGCATGCTGGGTAAAGTAGCAAAGCATCGACAAAAAGAAATCCCTCGACGTGATGGATGGACACTGTGGCTGCATCATGGGCTGAAGCATAAGAACAATGGTGAGGGGGGTGGCGCAGGACCGGGCAGTGTTTCCTTCTGTTGCACACAGGGTTGCTATGAGTTGGAACCAACTAGACAACATCTAACAACAACATAAGTTTGAATTGACCTGCTGGCACTAGGTTTGGGGTCAGGCTGGCTTAACTGCTGAGAGCTGCCACTCCCATGCCCTCCCTGAGGGGCTATGCCCAGCAACTGATCCAACGAGCACTGCAAGGTTCCCAACGGAGGCCAACTCTGCTGGACCAGTCTCACTCCAGAGGTCCCACGGGGTCGCAGAGGCAGTGCCTGGGCTGGAGCTGGGGCTGGGGCGTCCTTTCCCCTCTGCCCCTGGAGCGCCTGGCCCCTCCCTTCCCCAGGTGTGGCTCCTTAAGAAATATCCTGCACTCTAATTTGCATCTCAGCCTCCCTTTCTCACCGAACCTCACCCTGTTGACACGCCCTGTCCCAGAGAGATGAGGAGATGAGAAAGCAACAAGTCTTTCTCCTGAACAGGAGCGAGTGGAGACACCAGGCTAGGCCTGGGGACAGACCTCTCCTCTCTCCCCGCTGTAGCCAGGGGCTGAAGTGGAAGCCGTCTGGAGAGGAAGACAGGGCCCCCCCCCTCTGATGACAAGCCTAGAACTAGCATCCGGAAGGCCTCAGCCTGGGGTGGCCCAGTGGGAGAAAGATGGGAGAGGAAGAAACACACACACACACACACACACCAGCCTGGGGTGGCCCAGTGGGAGAAAGATGGGAGAGGAAGAAACACACACACACACACACCCTTCCACCACCAACAACAAGGAAAGGAAAGCTAGCTCGATGGTGCTGTGGCACAGGGAGGAAGTGGGGGCTAGGATTCTGGAAGGGTGGATGTCTGCTCAGGCCCTGGGCTGCATGTCCTAGAGCAGACCAACTTCTCTCTGGGCCTGAGCCCTCACCTATAAAATGAGGGGCGTGTCCATGAGGCAGCCTCTGAGGCCCTCTGGCTCTGACAGCCCTACCTCAAACTAGACTGTGTGTGTACCCCGGGCTTCAGGGCTGTGGCCCTGAGTGCTGAGAAGGCAACACAGACCTCACCTATCTGGCCTGAGGAAGTCTGGGTAGTTGAGCACACCTCCCACCCGACATGCTGCCGCCCTGTAGGACAGGGTACCACTGCCCCTGTGAGTAACTCGATGGGAACAGGCAGCCTCCGCTTTGTTCCTGCAGAATGGCTGATGGATTAGAACTGACTGTGTGGTTGGCAGGTCAATGCTTATCCCGTGGCATCACCAGGGCTTCTTGAGGGAACCTGCAGACGACACCAAACCTGAAGACCCTGTCCAAGGGACCCAGATTGAGTGGCCACAGGCTGGCCTGGCCTCACAATTGCCACTTGGCCAGATGGCAGAGCTGAAAGCTGTTGTCTGGGGCCTCAGGCACTCTCACACCTTATAAACGGTGGGCGGCTGTTCCACACAAAGAAGCGCTGAGAGGAGGTACTGTGGCTGTGGCGCCCCCCAGCTATCTGGGCCTGGGTTTCCTCACCTAGGTGGGGCGAGGGCTTTACCCTCCCTGAGGCTGTTCCCTGCTCCAATTTACAAAGGGTTCACCCTTCGGTGTGGAATATAATCAGAGACAAGAAGCTGTCCAGGGAGCTAACCGGGGCCTGCATTTCCTCTTGAAGCATTGCTATCACACTCAGAGCAGGCCAGGGTGTCCCTTGAGGGGATCCCAGGACCACTCCCAGTGCAGCCAGCGCCAACCCTGCTAAAGAGGGAGGAGAGCGCTTTTCCCCTAAATATTTCCTCTGGGTTTGGCTGGACATGGCCACCTTCATTCAGGGGGCTCAGAGAGCGAGCCAGGCCTGCCAAGAGGTGTCCTTTGTGAGGAAAACAGAGAACAAACAGGGCTGGCCCGCCCCCAGGCAGCAAAGGGACAAGGCCCACCCTCCCCTTCCTGGGTTCAAGCCAGGGCACCCACTGTGGCTGGGAGGGGGTGCTCCTGCCAGGCCGACTCCAGAAAACAACCACAGAACCTCCAGTCAGCTGCTGCGTGTTTGTTTTCACAGCTGCTCCTCCGGCTCTGCTGTTCCAGGGAGCAAAGGAATCTGTTTGTCTGAGAAAAAGAATGTGGCAAAGAGGCAGGAGACGGCCCTGGGCAGCCCGGGCAGCCTCAGAAGCTATGGGGCCTGCCAAAACCAGCGAGACACCCAGGAGAGTCGCCCAAGGGCCTAGGGGCCAAGGTCACAGACTCAGAGCCACTCTCAGCTCCACCCAACCTGCCCAATGATCCTGCTCCTCTAAGAGCCAGGTCTTTGTCCAGAGTCCTTTGGGGCAGGTGCCAGGCTGGCCGCCTAAACACACAGGCCAGAGGCCCACCCGTCTGAGGTGAGCCTATTTGCTCCTTTCTTGTTTACAGACGAGCGCACCCCAATGCACACACAGACACTCGGAGGAGGAAGTCGGTCAGCATGTGTGTGTGAGGAGCAAGCTCGCAGGGCTGGAAGCAAATAAGTCTGCAGCCAGGCTCGCAGTGGGCTTAGGAAGAAAGAAAAAAGAGCAGTGTCGAGAAACGCTCCCAAGTCCCCTAGCCTGGCCCCAGCCCGGTGTGCCAGCCCGGTGTGCCAGCACCACTACGGAGGAAGAGCTGAGCCCAGGAAGAGGGGGTGGGGGTGGGGAATCTGAAGGGTTGGAACTCAAGCCACAACCCCCTGTGATTTCATCCTCGTTCCAGAAGGTTCCAGCACCCTGGAAGAAACCCAGCCAGGGCCCGCTCAAAGGCCATAGAATCCATGATATCACTCTTTAACACACACACTTCTCACCAGTCACTGGGATTCCCTGAGAAGCTGCCCTGGGGACTAGGGATGGGAGGGGTGGAGGGTCAGAGCTACAGGGTAAAGTTTGGAACTCTGCCAGGTTCATGCCCCTAAGTAGTCTGATTTGGCTTGAAGCAGTCCCCATCTGATGGTCGAAGAGTGGAGCGTGGAAATAGAATTTATAATAACGAACTATGAACTTTTCCTACCTGTGAGTCAGATCCACAGTTTAGGCACAGGAGGTCAAGTGACTTACCCAAGGTCAAAAAACAAAAGACTCACCAAGGGCAAGTGTCTTCAGCTGGCCTACCCCAGAAGCTGTCCTCAAGGCAAGGCTTAGGGGCTGTGTGATTTATTTGGGAGGAGGAAGTCCAGGGGGCGCTGCCGAGTAAGCGTTGGACTGGTAACCTCAAAGCCGGGGGTTCAAACCAAACAGCCAATTTCCGTGAGAAAGGTGAGGCCTTCCGCTACCATAAACATTTATATTTGCAATGTCGGAAACCCTAAGGAGCAGTTTTACTCTGTCCTATAGGAGCCCCGTTGCTCAGTGGTTGTGAGTTGGACTGCGATCCGAAAGGTCTGCAATTCAAAACCACAAGCTACGCCTCAAGGAAAAAGACCGTCTTGGAAACTCACGGGGCACTTCTACCCTGTCCTCATAGGGTTACTGTGGGTCAGCATCGACTCATTGGCTGCGAGTTTAGTTTGATTTTGTTGTGATTTGAATAGGGGCACTGTGGGTCAGAACTGCCTCAGTGGCAATGGGTTGGGTTTGATTTGGGGGACAATGAGACAGGGAAAGGAGCCCTGGTGGCACTGATGGATAAGCAACGGGTTGCTAACTGCAAAGTCAGCAGGTTCGAACCCACCAGCTACTCCTTGGAAGAGAGAGAAGGCTCTCTGCTTCTATGAAGATTTACGATCTCAGAAATTCCATGCCTAGGGTGAGTATTAGTTGAAACGGATTCAATACCCGTGAGGCTGGTTTGGTTTTGAAGACAAGCAGCAGAAGGTCTGTTACCTAGGAAATCGCCCCTCTCCTGGAGACCGAGCCGAGAATACGCCAGACCCTCAGCTGATCTACGAGATCAGCCTGTGTTGAGTCGGGTAGGGATGGGGGGGGGGGGGGGGGGGGGGGGGTTGAGAGAGAAACATACACGCATGCGTGCACACGCACCAGGATGTGCTGCTTGAATGAGCTTGGAATCCTGTGTGGGCTGCTAAATCAGGAGTCCCTAGAGGCCAGTGATGCTTCACTAGGCCCCAGACTTTGGGAGCGAAGGCTTGGATCTGAATGCAAAATGTACCACTGTATGACAGACCTTGGGCAAGGGACAGGTGGCTGACCATCTCCCAACCCCAACTCTCTGCCATCAAGTCCTTTCTGATGCAGAGTGACCCTCTAGAGCATTGTCTCCCAAAATAGAGGATACTGCCCCCAGGGGTACTGGAACAATGGGGAGGGGGAAGGGCTGCAAAAGCAAATACCTGCACTTTATCTTGGATTATGGGCTACAGTATAAAAGTGTTTTAATTATCAGAAGTACATTGAATGATTTGGGGGTTTTTTTGTTTTGTTCTGAAAAAGGGGAGGTAGGCCAAGTACGTTTGGAAGCCTACTAGTAAAGTTACTAAGGCTATAAGTCAGTGGTTCTCCACCTTCCTAATGCCTCGACCCTTTAAGACAGTTCCTCATGTTGTGGTGACCCTCCAACCATAAAATTATTTTTTATATAGAATTATTTTTATTGCTACTTCATAACTGTAATTTTGCTACTGTTATGAATCGTAATGTAAATATCTAATATGCAGGATGTATTTAGGCAACCCCTGTGAAAGGGTCATTCAACCCCCAAAGGGGCCGTGACCCACAGGTTGAGAACTGATGCTATAAGTCCTACAAGGGAAGACAGCCTCCTCTTTCTCCCACAGAGCAGCAGACGGGTTTGAACTGCCAACCTCATGGTTAGCAGCCCAACACCTAACCCACAGTGCCCCCAGGGAGAACCCACAGTGCCCCCAGGGAGGGCTCCTTGCTGAACACCTAAAGCAAAGAGAAAAACCAAAACACCTCACTGCCATCAAGTCAATGCTGACTCAGTGACCCTATAGGTCAAGGTGGAAATGCCCCTGTAAGTTTCTGAGACTGTAACTCTTTACAAGAGTAGAAAACTCTGTCTTCCTCGTGAGGAGCAACTGGTAGCTTTGAACTGCTGACCGTGAGGTTAGTTAGCAGCCTGACTCATCCTGACTCATCGTAACCACTTTGCCACCAGAGTTCCTTTGCTGAAATGAGAATTGCAATACCAACATCAGTCCTCAAAGGCTTATTCTAAGAATTATAAGGAATAGAGTAGCTTTCCTACCACAGTGCATGGTCCACGGTAGGGGCAGTTGGCCGTATATATTTTTAAAGATGGCAATCATTGCCGGAGACAAACCCAAAACACGAGAGTAGGACTTAGCTAAATGGAATATTCTGGGCCTCCATCCCCAGGTGTAGATTTCGGAGTAGCGAGAAGGCAATCCGGGGCCTGGGGTGTGAGGACAATATGCCATATCAGCTGATTTCTCTCCTTTTTCCCTTCCTTCCTTCTTCCCTTCGTTCCTTGAACTCCATTCCCAGAATTAGGATCACCAGGACAAAGAGAACAGATGTTGTTGCCATTGGGCTATGTAAACGACAGCGAGCTACATCTGAGCTGAGCATTGCCTTACCAGGATCTCATTATTGCACATTATTCGGAAGCCACACAGACAAAATTCGGGAGCCTTGGCATCGCAATGGTTAAATGCTTGGTTCTAATGCAAAGGTCAATACTTTGAATGATCAGCCACTCTGCTTGGAAACCCTATGGGGCAGCTCGGCTCTATCCGACATGGTCACTAAGTATCGGAAGTGACTGGAAAGTCACAGAATCACCACCATTCAAAGGAAAAACAAACACTCCCCCCCATCGAGTGGATTCTGACTTATCCTGGCGCTCTAGGACATAATAGAACTGCCCTAGTGGGTTTCTGAGGCGGCAACTCTTTGTAGACGGAGAAAGCCTCATCTTTCTTCCACGGAGCTGCTGGTGGCTTTGAACTGCTGGCCTCGAGATAAGCAGCTGCACAAGTAGCCCACTATACCACCAAAGTGCCTTACAGTAACAATAACGCAGAAAGTTGTTTTTAATTATCTTATTTGCGTGTGTGTGTGTGTGTGTGTGTGTGGTTTTTGCTCATGTATGAAGATTTTCCTATCACTTTGGATGAAATTGTTGATTAAAATAACCCTATTGGCCATCTATATGTATATATTGACCTCCGCTTGGTTTATCTTTACAATTTGATTGGAATGCGACTTAGAATTTTGCCTTCGCTTTGTGTGAATCACTTTTCCTTATTATCTGCAGAGTTAAGCTTTCTTTGCTCATTCCTTCCATCATTCCCAAACCTAAAAAGTCCTTTCTCAGGCGCCAACCATATTTTTACAATGGAATTCTTAGAGGAAAGTGCTCTGGATGCTAATGTTAGGGTTCTGGGGTGGTTGACCTCTGGGGTTCTTGAGTCTCAACCCTGAAAGAATTCATGCGGCAGAAGCAGTTTTGTAAATCCAAGTAACCTGTGAGGCAAAGAGAAGTTTCAGGTATTACAGTCTCCAGAGTACACACTATATATGGAAAGCGCGCAAGGCCGCGCAACTGCATCAGAGTACATGACTGAAGATGGCCACTTCAGGGGAGCTCGGAAAACCGTGTGAAAAGAATTCCAAACAGGAGCGAGGAACCAAAAGCCGGAAACCCCTCGGGCCCTGCCTTTTCCCCTTCGGGCCTTCCTGGAGAGGGTGTGGTTGAGGGTACTGGCGGAGTTCAGGTGCACCCGTGGGATGTCACAGCGCTGGGGCCTAGGTGCTTTCCCCGAGGTGTCTGACGGGTGCCTCCCCTCCCTGCAGCCCCTTTCTGGTGGCCCTGCCAGCTGATTTCCGCTAGTGCAGGCATTTGGGGGAGACAACCCCCCTATATCCCTCATCTAGCTACCTGCCATGAAGAAACCCTACTGGCAAGTGCGACCAGCATTGGCTTCTGCATGTTCCCCAGGGAGGGAGGCCCATTTTTAGTGTCACACTTGCAGCCATGAGTTCTAGAAGCAGAGAGCTGGGTTTGAATGCCAGCTCAGTCGATGGGCAAGTTCTCTCAGCCTCTTCTTCCTCCTCTGGCAGTTGGATGATCATCAGAGAGGTGCTGAGCAGATCAGATGGTACCTTTCCATGTATTTCCATGCTGCAATCTACAAGTGTGCAGTTGGACAACATCCCTGGCTCGGCCAGAGAAAGACGGGACTTTCCACTCCCATAAACAGTCTTAGAAGCCCACAGGGGTAGTTTTGCTCTGCCCTAACTGGTCGTCAGGAGGCAGAATTGCCTCGAGGGTAGCGAGGTGTTTTTTGAGTCTCTCTCGGGGACCTGGGCAGGGCTTCAGGCCTGTGTCAAGTGGTACTGAAGATGTGAGGGAAATCGGTGTTTATGTGGCCCAGCCGGAAAGGGGGCTCAGACAGCGCTCACCCAGTTCAGCAGGGAGGCCGGCCCCTGGCCTCACTAAGACTCTTTGTCCGCCTGATCTGAGGTTGACAGACCACCTGGCCTGCTAAACCAGGAAAGTAAGCTTTTCCCATTTACCCAATTACCTGCCCAGCCCTGCCATTGTGTCCTTTGTTTTCCCACACTGAGGGGGTACTGGGGGGGCTGAGAACAGACCTGCTTGTTTTGGCACCAGGACCCCCCTGCCCTGATTGCCTCCCTGTAATTCCACCCCAGGCGGCTCAGACCCAAGAATTTTAATTGACCTGGAATTAGAAACTTTGTTAACAAGAGTGGCTGGAGGAAGGCCTGAGGGGGACTCAAAGGCTTGTGACTTTCCCATGGAGGAGTCAAGTCCAGAGACCCCCAGGGAGAAGGGGTGGGGGTGGGAAGAGCGCCTGACTTTGTAAGCCCTGAGAGAGAGAGACTAGGATGGGCTGAGTCCTAGAGTCTTGGGCCTGTGGAAAACAATGATCCCCTGTGACCCGGCTGCAAATGAAGTGTTACCCCAGTCCTCACTCTCCGCTACCACCCACAAGCATCTTGCAACTGAGTGTCCAATAGTAAGAGCCAGCGACTTTG
Source organism: Echinops telfairi (assembly GCF_000313985.2). Taxonomy (NCBI): domain Eukaryota; kingdom Metazoa; phylum Chordata; class Mammalia; order Afrosoricida; family Tenrecidae; genus Echinops; species Echinops telfairi. Next base: position 3,469,317 of record NW_022103923.1, read on the forward strand.
AATTTGGCTCTGCTAACTGCGAGTCACTGTTTGAACCAATCCTCTTGAGCAGCCAGGGAGGCAGGCAAGTGGGCAGGCCTGATCGCTTCGGTTTTACAGAGGAGGCAAATCAATGGGCCCATGTGTGGTGGAGCTGGGTCTCCATCCAAGGGTTCGCGTTCTTAGACTAAAGCTGTCAGGGCTACCCTTGGCTCACGAGAAACCCATGTACAATGAGATGGGACTGTGCTAGATTTTCAGGCCTTTTCTCCTAGTCTGTCCTAATCTGTAAACTCCGCTGAAACCTGATCAGCATCCCAGCAACACACAAAGCTCCACTGGCAAATGAGGGTGATGGCTGCCCCTAAGGCTCCTTCACGCAAGGAGAGGGTTCTACCCCTGTGCCAACGATGCCCCCTTTGCCTAAAGCCGTGCTGCTCAGCCTTAGTCGTGAGACTCTCCCTGGGACAAGGATGCGGTGCTGGAATCTGTAGGTCGGGGGGGGGG